>NW_021608061.1:0-13636 GCF_004785775.1 Grammomys surdaster | reverse complement strand
TGTGTGTGTGTGTGTGTGTGTGTGTGCATTCACACATGTGTGCAACACATAAAGGAGTCACAAAATTGAATTCAATCAAATCCGTTAACCCAACATTGCTGAAGAGCTGGGAGAAAATACCAACCTGAATTCATTATCTCCTGCTTTCCAGTTGTCACCTCATTTACATTATTCATTCTGACTTTTGCCTAGATGACATACCAAAAGTGAGTAAATGAAACAAAAGACATTCGAATATAACTACTGACACAGAAAGATTCTGAACCACTAAAGTTACTAATCTTCTTGAGAGTTCATCCAAATCTGCCATCAGAGTAATAAAATGGGGACATATTTCTTATTTCAAAAATACTTCCTGAGCATCAGATTTGTTTTGGACAGTAGCTTTGCAGTTACAAATGCAACAAATATACAGACTTCCCTACGTGGAGTATACAGTGTAGTAAAAAGAAGAAGCAAAATGTGAACAACTAAATGTGGTTACAGATGCAGCAAAATCCTGTTGAGGAATAGAGTGAGCATCATGACCATGCAGGGGAGGCGGGCCCTACACTGAGCAGTCCAGAGAAACCTCTTTGAGGAAGTCACATTCTAGTTTGATGTGTGAAACATGGAAAAGGAACCAGCCATGAAAAACGGAAGCAGAAAACAGTCAAGGCAGAGGAAATGGCAGGTGCAAAACCTCTCTTGGGAGAGATGACTTGTTCCAAGAAGTAACAACCACTGTGGTTACATCCTAGATAGAGGGCAGGCCAGCAGGAAAGGGGCACTGGAGAAGTTAAAAAAAAATCTGTGTTCACTCAAGGAGTTTAGAGTCTTTTCCATAAGATGAAACAATTCCGGAATGGGGTAAGCAGAGAATGGTATTTGGTTTTTATTGGGTAAAATAAACTTCATGGTGTTGTTTTTGAGATAGGTTTTCAAGTAGCTCAGCCTGGTCTTAAACTCCTGATCCCTTTTTAAGTCCCAGACACTAGAGTTACAGTCATGAGCCACCATGCCTGGATTGGTCTATTTATTATGTAGAGAATTAACCTAACTAAGCATTTATTACTAAACTACTAATAGTGATTTTATGTTGCTTCAAGTGCTGAAAGAGAACACCACTGAGTACATGGTCTATATCCAGCCACTTTAATTACCTTGGGGTGGCCTGCACCACAGCAAAGAGGCATGTGACAAGTGGAATTGGAAAACAAAGAATTGTATCTCGCATGCATATATATATGAGAAAGTGGCTGGACATGGTGACACCAGTTGTCATCCCAGCATTTAAAATATAGAGGCAAGATGATCAGGACTTCACAGTCAACCTGAGCTACTTGTTGAGTTTAAGGTTAGCCTGGACTACATAAGAATCTGTGCTTACAAAGGAGCATGACATACTGAAAATCAGACACTCACTGTGACTCCACCAGTCAGACTCACACTGCAGTTCAACCTGGATCTCCTGAGCCATCCGCCATCAGTGAGGATGTCATCAATAAATCCCTGGGCTAAAATAACTATCTCTGCTTTTAACGGTCCTTTTGCCTCTAAATGTATTAGTAGGTGATTTGAGCTTCAAAAGTTATTTCAGTTGTTCTGAACCTTTGCTATGCAAGCATGGAGTGGTAGGGGGTATTTAAGGTATTCATGTTAATTTCCCACAGGCACATCAGCTCATTAATACCATGCTTGCTTTCCCTAAACATAACTCCCTGGATAGCATTAAACAATATTTGTTCTTCTGCCTGGTATAATAACTTGAGCCAGGATCTAAAATCATATAGTTCATATAGTCCTTTTCCTATAGGTAATGATAGATGTGAGAATAGACTTCCAAGAGCACAAACAGAGCCCCTGTATGCAGGAATCAGCAGAGGAACACATGCTGTTAGTAGAAAAGGCAACATCACCCAACGTTGCCTACCAGTCACTTAAGTTGTCACCCGTGAATGGCCACTACTGTTTGCAATTGTGTGAATCCTCACAACTCTCTAGAGACGTAAAGTAAAACATCTATTCTCCATTTCACAGAAATTATTTCAGACTCTGGCAAAAGATAAGAATGTGCATAGCTACGTAATGACAAATAAAATTAAAATATTTTAAATTTTTGTTTGATTGGGGGAGGTTGGTTTTTTGACACCAGGCTCTCTTCAAATGCACTGTATAGCTGAGGCTAGCCTTTAATTCATTATCCCCTTGTCCTCACCAACCAGGAGCTATGCTTACAAGCCTGTAAGACCTTGAATAACTCAAAAGACCTTGACTCTTATTAGCTGCTTTTTCTTCAACCACTGAATCTCTCAGGTACAACATTCTATGCAATAAAAAATATTTTAACATTGCCACAAGGTAAATGAGCAAATAAGGTATTAGAGACTTCTTTCTATATAATAGATATCAATGGGTCTGTACATTAATGCCTGTAAATGTACACAATGTAGGGTACAATTATTCTTTCCTAAATTCTTAAATATAGGTTTAGAAGTTATATCCAGATTTTCTTTCATCAACTATATCACACAATATTTTCCAAATAAATTTTAAGATATTACTGGGAATGTAACCCAACAATGTTGTATGTGCTCTTATGGCAAGTACTGGCACTAACATTTGTATTGGTGCTATAATCAACTACTACAACCTAGTGCTTTAAACACCATAAACATTGCATTGCAGTTCTGTGATCCAGACATTCAACATACACCACTCTGTACTAGCAGCAGGTGTCAGGAGGATGACATGTTTTCTGAAAGCTCAGTTTCTTTTTCCAATTTTTTTAGTTCATTTGCATTCTAGGGCTGTTGGTCCCTTCATCTTCAGAGCAGACAATGTTTATCTGTTATGTTTCCTGGTTGCACCGATGGACAATTTTGATTCCATCCTAGGGTAAAAAGCCAAAAATTTTGTTATAAGGTCAGAATAAGTTGATTCTATTTGTTATAAAATTAAAGCTTGACTCATTATACTTTACCCTGAGAATATGGTATTCTGTCAAGGAGTCCTGAGATGTTCTGTTTCTATCAAGGAGTCCTGAGATGTTCTGTTTCTACCAAGGAGTCCTGAGATGTTCTGTTTCTACCAAGGAGTCCTGAGATGTTCTAATTGTGGAATGCAGCTTGACTCACATGTAGTCTCCCCTGATAAGATAAGGGCTTCTGTGAAGGAACCTTGAGATGTTCTGCCAAGATGATCTGTCAAATAATCTAATTTGTCATCTGCTTCTATAAAATTTGCTCTCTTATTTTAAAAAAACCTCCAGTTTATACTTTTTCACCTGTAAAAGGAGGCCTGAAAAGTTAGCTCTCAAATCCCACTTTGGAGAGTCGATCCTACACATGGTAAATAAAGCTCACTTAGTAGGCTTTAATTTGGGAGGTAGTTCTTGGTCCTCACTAGGTAGTATCAACAGCATCTTCCTTTGAGATCTGCTTTCTTCTCCCTGTCAAGAGCACTTGTTACTCTTGTGGAAGATCTGGATTCAGTTCCGAGCACCTACATGGTAGCTCACAACTATCTGTAACTCCAGTTCAAAGAGATCCAACAACCTCTTCTGACCTCTACAAGCACCAGGTACTTGTGGTACACATACATCCAGATAGGCAATGACCCATTCACATAAAAATAAATAAATCCTTTTAAAATAACCAGAAATAGAATTTACATATGACCCTTCTGTATAACTCGTGTGCATATACTCAAAGAACTTTATATTCTTCTATAGAAACACTTGCACATCCATGTTCATCAAGGCTGAACTCACAATAGCTAAAAAAACAAAAAACAGAATCAAAATAGATGTTCATCAGCCTGACTGCATAGGGGTTGATGTCAAAAGTATCCCCTCTACAGGAAAAAGACATCGGGATGGGTATGGCCCTCATGCCTCACTGGATAACGACAGGGGCACCGGAGCCATTACAAGGTCCCCTTCAATTACTGGAAGTCAGGCCTCTATCCCCGCCTTTGCAAGATTAGAATCACGACAGTCCTTCTATACTTAGAGAAGGGAGGAGATGTCAAGGGCAGCCCTGCTTACACACTGAAGGCCTAAAATCAGCCATAGGCCTAAAATCAGCAATAGGCCTGTCATACATGTATACTAACACCAAGTCTTTGGTCTCTGTGAAAAAAAACATTGAAATGGATGGCTATAAACTATTGTAAACAGGCAGCTTTTGTGGAAATTTACCAGCCCGAGTAGTCATAGACCTTTTAAATAGGTAGCCTTGGTGGATAATACTAATTTAGATAAAGACAAGCGAGTCACAGGCAGAGTCATAGTGACTTGTCTTCTGAACCTTCACCCAGCCGATACCTGGTTCTGAAGATATCTGTCTTCCCCCTGAACACCCACACTCCAATGTCATCCCCTTCCCCACATCCTGCCTTTCTGTGTTTATAACCCCTGTATGAATGAATTACGATTTGAGAAAAAATAAATTATTTAAAAAAAAAAAGATGTTCATCAACAACTAGATGGATAAGAAAAATAAGATAGATAGATAGATAGATAGATAGATAGATAGATAGATAGATAGATAGATGTGTGTATAGAGATGTATATGGACAGAAATAGTGCAATATTAGTCAGCTGTAAAGAAAAATGACATAATGACTTTTATTGATAAATGGATGGTACGCAATTATACAAAGTAAGCAAATAAGACCTCATAAGAAAAATGTCTCATATTCTCTCTTATATGAGGGTCTTAGTTTTAAATCTTTTTTGTGTGTATGAAGCAGAAGTATAAGCCAGAAATTGACCTTTGAAAAGGAAGACACATTAACAGAGAGGGAATAGTAAATTGTAGGTTAAAAGAAAGGAGAATAGAAGTCTAGGGGTGGAAAAGCTTTTAAGCATTGTGGTAGTTTGAATAAGAGTGGCCCCATTGGCTCATATGTTTGAATGCTTAGTCATCAGGGAGTGCCACTACTTGGGAGGGGTTAGGAAGTGTAGCCTTGTTGGAGTACTTGTGGTCTTGTCACTGTGTGGAAGTGTGTCACTAGAGGTGGGCTATGAGGTTTCAAAAACCCAAGCCAGGCTCTTTCTCTTCCTGTTACATGTAGATCCAGATATAGAACTCTCAACTATTTCTCCATGACAATGTCTGCTCAGCCTGCATGCCACCCTGCTCATTGCCATAACAATGGACTAACCCTCTGGAACTGTAAGCAAACCCCAATTAAATGCTTTCCTTTATAAGAGTCATCAAGGCCATGGTGTCTCTCCACAGCAATAGAACACTAAGACAAACATGAAGAAACATGGGGAAATCAGGAATTAGTAGAGAGAGCTAACACAAAGAATAGTCATGTGAAAAGCTATATTAATGTCTACTATCTGACAACCTATGTTTAAAATATAATCAAAGGAATCATGGAATACATGTGACATGAAAGAAGTGAGGATATACTTGGGGTTGAAGAATTAGGTTGGGGATGGGAACAGGAAGATGAGGGAGAAGGAGAGGTAGTGGATGGATTAGCCAAAAGTGAGGATCTATAACAAATGAAGTTTATCAAAACCTATTAGTTAATAAGATAATTTCAAAGTCCAACTTTAAATAGAGTTCAATTAGAATTACCTTACATGGGTCAACAATGCCAGTCCCAAATGACATGATTATTAAATAACAGTGCAAGGACTGGGATACTTCTCTATGTTCATGGAGGACCAAAGGTCTCAAAACAAACACTAGTTAACTGACATTGCAGTTGGTTACTCACCATAACTACATGGTAAGGTACTATTTCTGAAAATACTACACATATTGGCTATATGAGATAGAGAAATTAATCTCAAAATGATCAGAAAACATACCCCCTACTGAATAGCTTTTACAGTGCTTGAATACATTATGCAGGATGATGGGAGAGAAAAGAATATCAGTGGTTTTATCCAGTGCTGGATTTTGCATGTTACAATATTGACCTTCCAGGCAAGATGTGTCCCTTGGTGTAATAGTGGTATTACTATTGTGGAATAAATAATAATTTTCTGGTTTGACTGGGTATCTGCTCTGCAAGAGAGAGTTTTAGTTATGGTCTATAACCCTGGTAAATAGCTCATGACTGGGGAGATCATGGGCCATAGGGAGAAACCTGCTCTTGTTGGTTTGCTCAATGATTGTAGTGTCAAATTGCCTTCTAAATATTATTGGTTATACCCATAGAGCTATCCTGCTCTGCACATAGGTTAGACAGGCCTCCTTTTTTACTGAGCAGAGGTCAATGCAAAAATGTATAACTGGTCAAAGTACTGAGAACAAGAAATTAAGTGTTCAATCCTATATAGGACAGCATTATCAAATCCCTTCATGCCAACCTTCAGGGAACATCACAGGAGAGCTGGAGGATGGGGAGAGGTGCTATGAAATGCTCTTTTCTACCTATGACATGGCTATTGTTCTCATCAGTGCACAGAAATTACAGATATCAGTGTAAGATCAAGCCAGCCAAAATCCTGTCATAGACAAGTCAAGATACTCTTCAGATGTGGACCCTTAGTGAGGAGCTCTTAAACATTCATACCTTCTGGGAGAGGGAAAATCATATGTGTGGCTACTAGTGGATCTCCCATCCTCCAGTGGATGGTCCACATCCATGTGCTTATAGGTAGATCTAGTAGCTTCTCAAAATAAAGAAAGAAACATACAAGCAAACAAAGGTTGAGGGGACATGTTAGGGGATACAAGGGGAATTGGAGGAGGAAGTGTGGGATGATATAACTATATTTAATTGTATACATCTACGGAATTCTCAAGAATAAACAAATCATAATAAATAAAATAAAACCTAACAGAAAAAAATTATCCAGATGCATTTTTTTCATTAATGTTTTTATTCACTTTACATCCCAATATCAGGCCCCTCCTCTCTTCCCAGTCCCTCCTCAAATAGTATGTCTCCCATTCCTCCCTCCCCTTCTCTTTTGAGAAGAGATAGGTCTCTTCCCTTGGGTATCACCCTACCCTGGCACATAAAGTCACTGCAGGACTAGGTGTATCCTCTCCTACTGAGGCCAGACAAGGCAGCCCAGTTAGGGTAATGGGATCCACAGGCAGGCAAAGAATGGAGAACCTTCCCTCTAGTTATTGGTAGACCCAACCTGAATATCTGCTATAAATGTGCATGAGGCCTAGGTTCAGCTGATGCTTGCTCTTTGGTTGTTGGCTCAGATGCATTTACTACTGAATTCTACCGAAGCTTTAAAGAAGAGCACCATCCCTCTAAAGCCATTGCCTAAAATTAGAACAGGAGGACCTCTACCAAACTCTTTCACAAAAACAATATTACTCTACATCAAAGTCAAATAAGATACACACACACACAAAAGAATATTAAAGAATAATCTCTCTGTTGGCCCTACTCCTTGACAACTGCAGCACTCCAGAGAGCAGGCCCTGCACCATGCCTGGGCAACGAAGTAGAACTGGACCTGGTAGCAGGGAGATGGGCAGGCGAGCCAGCCCTGAGGGCATGAGCACAGGAGAGATGACCCTGACCTTTCTCTGCTTTGAGGTGGCATAGCACAGGAGAAATCACTCCTGGACCCCAACTACAACAGACACCAAGCTGCTATACACATTTCTTAATTGCTAAGACACAAAATTTTGAATCCTTTAACTATAAGGAAATGATAAATATTTGAGGAGGAAGTGGACATGTACAATCAGATATGTACATTACATAAAATATACACATATAAAACATAACATGGTATGTCATAGCATGTATAATTTGTATGTGTCATAAATAAGTTAATAATAAACATAAAATAAACTTAAGGGACTAGAGAGATTACTCAATGTTTAAAAGCACTGGCTACTCTTGCAGAGGACCTGAGTTCATTTCCCAGCACCCACATGGTAGCTTAGAACTGTCTGTAACTCCAGTTCCAAGAGAGCTGACACCCTCTTCTGGACTCTGTGTGTACCAAGCAGAGATGTGTTTCACAGGTACACATGAAGGCAAACGTTCATATAATGTCAGAGTCTGCCAGTCAGTCAAGACAGGAACCACAACTGGGGGAGTGAGGATGAGTATAGGAAAGACAGATAAACTATGGGAGGGCTGCTTGTTAATACCACACCAGTGAGCAAGTTTACTTTCTCAGTGTCTTTTAAGGGCAAGCAACATAGCATGACCAATTCCAGAAAGATAAAGACCACAAATGCTTACATGGCAAGTTTATGGTACAGAGTATCTAAGTTTGGCTAATGTTGTTTCCTTTAGGCTAGGACAGTCTCTCAAGGGCATATGCATAAGCAGAGGAACTTGACAGGGTATGCATATCTTAATTAAAAACAAAGACAGATGTAGGCAGACTAATTTATGATTAATCACAAGCAAGAAGTCAGCCAAAGTTAACTCCGGAAGTGATCCCAACATGTCCCCCTTTTTTAATCTATACAAGCCAAAGCTGTCACAGCTATTGGTGCAGAAAGACTGCACCTGTCTCTGCCATCCCCTCTAGGAGTGTAGACCTTATCCATCATCAATACATGAATCCTAGCACTAACGCCCTGTCTTAGGTTAACCTACATTTGAGAGACTCTTACCTATCTTTTTTATCTATAAGAGGCACTTTATTAGTCACAGAGCATAAAGTTGTGCCTGTCTTAGGTTGCCATCCAAAAACACAACTCTTACCCATCATTGACATGTGAATTTGTAGCCTGTCTTAGGTTGAGAAGATTTTCAATATTACCCATCATTGACTACCAAGTTCTTCTAGGGAAGATGTTGTACCTTAAACTTATAGAACTTTGCTTGACATCTGTAAAAGCTCTGATGATTCCTCTCAAAAGAACAAGTAATAGACATGCCATAAAAAAGATCATAAAACCAAGTCCTGCTATGCCCGATAAGAGAGATGTAAACGAGGACCATGAAGGGAAAATGGCCTGTAACTTTTTCAGAATATCATTTGCAATGCTAGCAGCATCAAAAGACAAAGCTTTGCATTTCTTAAACTTACAACTTCCTTATGTAGGGCTAACAAATCTAAAAAAGTATTAATATTATGGCAAATATCCTAAAGGTGCCTTTTTACTCTGGTCCAGTTATTCTGACTCTAATTATACATTTTTGGAGTTCTACAGATGCAGAGATACCAAGCATGATATTCCAATGGCTTCTGACTTTCATTCCTTGTACCTCATCTCCCATGATCTGCACTATATCATATAATGCATCAATTCATTGTTCTAGCTGTCTATCCAAATCCTCTTGTATGCTCAAGGCTTTGGTTACATTTTTAGCAAGATGATTAACAAAACTAATTGTTTGTACCCCTTGTGCTAAAGCTGATACAGAAGTAAGTAGTACTGGCTGTAAGTGTTATGAGAGCAACAACACTGACAATGATCTGCCCAATCATACATTTGCTCCTTACCAGAGTGTGATCTAATTCTTCTAATATTTGTAAGCCTTCTTGAGAATATCAGGGTTCAGATGAGTTTATAGGAAACACAATAAAATTTGGTCAATATTACATTACAGATTGACTATCAATAAGTACAGAAAGACAACTGGACAAATGACAATTAAAACAAGAAATATTGAATTTATTATCATATCCAATAACAAAGGTAACATTCCCAATTAGTAAAAGATTAGGTGAGGTAAAGTAGGATGTCACATTTACCTTAACTCCAGAACCAGTTTCATTTCTATCCACAGCAAACATAACATCATCCAAGGCAGCTGCCAATTTCCAAAGATGTCTCTGAAAATGTCCATAACCAGCCCTCCAAATGCCCATTGTAATTTCCTTTTGTCCAATATTGCATTTATTTCCAGACCAGTTTGTGATTGAATCAGAATAACCACTCACATTAAAGGAGAGAGAAGGGTCATTATAACAACTTCTTCATTTGATTAATCTTTTGAAGGCAGGTTCCACAGTCTTCATGTTCTCTGTCCCACAAGGTCTAAAAGCCTGAGGCAAGACAGCTTGTCCAGTCTGGGACATAGGCATTCCCATCTTAATGCTTTATATTACAGTCATAGAGATATTCTCTTCCAAGTCTGAGGGTCCACAGAAACACATCCAGCATTGGTACTATTTCTAGTAAAACAAATAAGTAGGACTTGACCTATAGCAGTGTAATTCACCAACCTGGAATACATTTTACTCTCAGACCAAGGGAATCCTAACAGCTGAGTATTATTAGAGGTCACAAGTATTTCTGGCCTTGATAGTACAGAAGAATGTAGCAGGTCAGGTGGGTCAGGAACATATGCCCAATACAGCTTTTCTGTCATCATCATCAGGGCACTCAGCAAGGTCACAGTCAGCATCACTCTTTTTCCAAGCATCGTGTCTCACCAATTGCTCTGGCATCCACCATGCTTGCAGCGCGCAGCCTCGCCGATAAGGAGAATGCCACACTCAGGATTCTTCTGACAGCAATTTATTGTTACAGCTCTTTTAGATGGCAGTGAGGCGAGGGACGCCAAGCCCCAAAAACCTGTGGCTTATATAGAGCCTTAGGAAACGTGCCACACACTCATTGGCTCTTATGATATCGCCAAATTAGCATACTGGTTTTTGCGCCTTGCGCAGGCGCACAATCAAGCAAAGCTCGCAAGAAGAACCAGGAAGCAGGATACTGGCGCCATGTTGCAATGGCGAACGCGGCTCCTAACATCTGCCCCTTTTTTATTAAATTGCTGCAACAATTTTCCAACTGTTATTTCGCCGATCAAGCCCACCGTTCTACCAGTAAGGCGTTCAAGGCAGTTAAACAGTATTGAGACCCTCCACACTTATGTCCCGTGCAATGGGAACCCAAGCCCTGGGAAGTGTGGAGGACTACCACTCAGAATTCCTGGTGCAATGGGAACACGAGCCCTCAGGATATCCCATTGAATGATAGTGTCTCATTGTTTAAGCATATTCAACCAAGCTTGAGGGGATGTTCCCTGCTCTAAGGCAAGCAGTGCTTGAGTGATAAGTACTTTATCTCTACGATGTTGTTTTTTAAATTTGCAGAGCAACCAGAGTTTGATCAGCACTCCCCCAAAGATCATACAGCCAAACATTCCCACCCCCACCCACTCCTTAAAAAAGGAGAAGGCAGATGTGAGCCAGGAAGTGAAGTCTCCAACATCAATCGGGTTTATTCTGGTCCCATTCAAAACAGCAATCTTGAGCAGGAGTTCTTCTTGTAGCTCCTCAGCCTGTTGTGACCAATTTCCTTGCAAAAAATTAAATAATTTAATACTTTCTGTAAAAGACTCATTGTTATATTTCAAGGGTGTGATACACATGTGTTTAGTATGACTTACACAGCTTACTTGAAGAATATCAGCAATTTCTTCCATTTTACTTTGTAATAGATCTATTCGCTGATTAGCAAGCAGTATCCCAGAAATCAAATGGCTGTTTTACAAATCAATTTTATGCTGTTTTACCATAGCATCTGCCGAGGCATTCACTGTATTATTTATTGTTTCTGCTGCTTGAACTTGATAGGCTAGGGCAATACCCGCAGTCACCGCTGCAGCAGCTGACACTGCAACGGCCGTCACAATGGCCACCGTGATGCCAAAATCTCTTTTCTCTAATTAAGGAGATTATTGGAAATTTATCTGGATCAGCATCCACCGGTATAGGGACAAAGGTCGGAACCCGCACCAGCAGTGCTAAAGATGCGGACCCATTCCAGCATTCTGTCAACTGGCAGGTGACATTCGCACAATCTAATATGCTGCTTTTATTTTTAAATTCTGCTAAAATAAAAAAGAAGGGAGCCTAAACACAAACTGCCGCTCTTTTGGCTGAATAATTTGCCAACAAGTTATTATATTTAATATCATTCAATATCACTGGTGTAGTATTAGTTCTGGTTGCTGATACATTCCAAATGTCATGTTGTGACTCACCTAGAGTTGCAAAGGCTGATAAACTGGTAGCAGCCCCCGCTAAATTTGTCAACACCCATTGATAAAATGGCCATTCGTTTACATTCCCTGTTTTATTTCCTGTCATAGTCATCCTTTTTAGAGGCGGCGATAAAGTGAACCCTCGAGATACTTCTACCTTAGGCATCCTTTTAGATTGGCAGTGCGTAAACACTGGTGGAAATGACTGATCTGGAGGGCACCATGGCCACACTCTGACATTAGTGGCATTATTGGTTTGCCAATATGATCGTTCAAGTATGGTTACCTTACTTTTTAGCAATAATGTAGTGATATTCACAGGGGACTGTTTTTTCCTTGATGTATTTCCACTGGCCTCAGATTGTCTTGCCACTATGTTATTGAGTACCTCGAGCAAGACACCAGTGCCTATTTGGGAATCTCCAAGTGGATCAATCCAGTGTCCCAATGTAGCATTGCGAAGTACGATGCATGGGGTCTCTGCCCTGTTTGTTATGGTGAAACACAAGGTATCATTTAATGTAGGAAGCCGCGTTTGCACTGGCAGAATCCGCCATTACAACATGGCGCTGACATCTGGTATTTTTCCTAGTAAACAAGTAAATTGCGCATGTGCCATGGTAAAAGCCCGCCAAAATTAAAGCCCATCCCACGGCGTTTTGGCGCACAATGAGTAAGCAGCCAATCAGAGGTGAATACACCGCTCTAAGGATATATAAGCAGTGCTTTCCTGGGCCTGGGGGTCTTCCACCATTTTGTTTTTGGGAATAAACGTGTTCCTACAGAAGGATCCTGATGTGTGTCCGCGTGAGTTCTTGCTGGCGAGACGATTACACGCGCGGGTCACAGTTGGTGCCGAGAACCTGGGAGAATTCACCATCGCCGGCGCTGTTTAAGAAGACCCTCCACCCGTCGAGCAGATCCAGAACTGTAGGACGAGGTAAAGCTCTCTGAGAGACATGTTTGGACTTGATTTATTTCGTCTCCCTCCCCAGTTGGCAGGAACTTTAGAAGCTCTCGCTATTGTGCTAGCAGCGTTAGTTCTCTTCCTTCTGGTTTTGCAGGATGAGAAAAGCCGCTCAACTGTAGCGGTGGACCAGACAATGCTAGACAGAGTACAGGCCAACATGTCAGAAACAGAGGAAAGGAAGCGCTTAGAAACTCAGAAAGAAAAAGGAAAAAAAGACATGTCGAAGAAACTAGGCCCCCCCAAGGACCCTCGATCCATGGGGGTGAAAGATCAGGGAAAGGACGCCCTGTGTAGGTTAAGAATGAAGGAAAGACAAGCCCCCAAAAGAAAATCTCTTTATCCGGTAAAGGAAGTTTTGGGGCTTGATGCCTCTGAGTCGGAGGAGCTAACTTCCTCCGAGTCAGAGGACTCAGATGAAGAGATAGATGAAGAGGAAAGATGCCAGCCAGATAAGCAGTTGCCGCCTCGAAATCTAAAGCAAAGGAAAACGGGAGATAGAAGCCGGACGGCCTCTCGGCCTGTCGCGCCCTCCCAACCTAATGTTCCCGGCGCACTTTCACCTCATGTGGACAGGCGCTGCTCGGGCTCCTTCCTTTCAGAGGAAGACAAGAGAAAAAGGTTACAAGCTTTTCCAGTGTTTGAGGACGCGGGAGGAGGCCGTGTCCATGCACCTGTAGAGTATGCTTCTATCAAAGAATTTGTTGAATCGGTTAACAAATATGGAGTTGATGCTAATTTTACAATTATGCAGCTTGAGAGATTTGCCACTATGGCAATGACTCC
>NW_021608060.1:0-2894 GCF_004785775.1 Grammomys surdaster | reverse complement strand
CCCTCCCTCCCCCCTCTCTCTCATCTCTATCTCTTTCCATGGAGTACTATCTAAACATCGTGTGTCCTCCACATGGATTACCTCAGCACATGCATCCAATTAGTCCAAGTCTACAAAAATGGCAAGAAACTACAGTACAACATCAGCAGTTTTCGGGTGTGTTTCTCTCTATATAGTCTCAAAAAATGCAGCTCAACTATACAATGTAAGGAGGACCAATACATGCATGTTGTGAGCAAAGAATGCTTTATCACATGTGTCATGTTTTACAAAAAAGAAAAAGAACCAAGGATATGTTTTGTAGAGTCAGGTATGTTGAGGTGGGAGGAGGTGCCTCTGCTGGCCCATGCTGTGGTTTATTTAGGGCATGGGAAAAGGAGTTGAGAAGGAATTGGAGATAAAGAAAGAGAGAAAGAGGAGGGGGGAAGAAGAGAGGGAAGGCCAGTCACATGGAGAGAGAGAGGAGGAATAGGGATAGGAAGAGAGGGAGAAGGGGGAGAGAGAGAAGGAACAGAGAGTAAGAGAGTAAGAGGTGTAAGAGAGTAAGAGGGCAAAGAGGGAGGCAAACAGTTCCTTTTATAGTAAGCCAGGCTGTTGCCAAGGAACTGTGGTGCAGAACCTAGAAAGAATGCTAATAATGTTTCCTTTCACTTGTATGCTTTAACAGAACCTCTCCTTTGTGTCTGCTTTAGGGAAACATTTCTTCAGGATTGTGCCATAGCCTTTCACATTTGTGTTCACTATGCAGCAAAATGAGGGATTCTGTTTATGTATCCAGTCTATTAGCCTGTGTCATTTTACTAGTGAATTGATTCCATTGATGTTGAAAAATATTAATGACCAATGGCTGTTATTTTGTTGATCGAGGTGGTTGAGTGTGTGTGTGTGTGTGTGTGTGTGTGTGTGTGTGTGATTTTCTTCTTTTGGATTTGCTGTGAGATGATTAGTTTCTTGTGTTTTTCTTTTTTCTTGGGTGTAGCTACTCTCCTTGTATTCGAGTTTTCCTTCTAGTATCCTCTATACGGCTGGATTACTAGAAAGATCTTGTTTAAATTTTGATTTGTCATGGAATATCTTGGCTTCTCCATCAATGGTAAGTGAGAGTTTTGCTGGGCATAGTAGTTTCGGATTTTATGGCTCTTACAGTCTCTGTTGAGAAGTCAGATGTAAGTCTGATAGGTCTGTCTTTATATGTTACTTAGCCTTTTTCCATTGCAGCTTTTAATATTCTTTCTTTGTTCTCTACATTTTGTGTTTTGATTACTATGTGGCAGGGGATTTTCTTTTCTGGTCAAATCTAATTGGTGTTCTATAAGCTTCTTATATGTTTATAACCATTTCTTTCTTTAGGTTAGGGAAGTTTTCTTCTATGATTTTGTTGAAGATGTTTTCTAGCTTTGAACAGGGAATCTTCACCTTATTCTATTTTATTTACCCTTAGATTTGTTTTTTTCATAGCTTTCCAAATTTCCTGGATGTTTGAGTTAAGAATCTTTTATACATTTGGTATTTTCTTTGAGTGATTATATCAGTTTCTTTTATTGCATCTTCTGTACCTGAGATTCTTTATTCCATTTCCTATATTGTGTTGGTGATGTTTGCATCTGTTATTCCTGTTCTCTTCCCTAAGATTTCTATCTCCAGGATTTCCTGTTTGTGTTGTTATTGTTTCTATTTGCACTTTCAGGTCTTCCATTATTTTATTTATTTTCTTCACCTGCTTAATAGTATTTTCCTTTATGTCTTTAAGGGCTTCTAGCTGTTTGACTGTTTTTTTTTTCCTGTATTTCTTTAAGGGAATTATTTATATCCTCTTTAAAGGTCACTATCATCTTCATGAAATGGGATTTAAGGTCACATTCATGCTCTTCATTTGTGTTAGGATATCCAGGGCTTGCTGTAGAAGGAGAGGTGAATTCTGATTATACTCTTGCACTTGCTTTTATTTCCCTATGTATTTGACTGGTGTTGATTGATCTTGGTGACCCAATTTCGAACATGGCTCCAAGAAGGCAGGTAGGAATGTTTGTTCCTAGGTAAAGCATGTCTCCTGGGAGACAGGTGGATTTGTGGGGTGGGTTTGTGACTTGTCAATCTCAAAGTACAGGTGCATGTTGAGACTGGAAAAGGGATGGAGTTCTGTCAGGGTGGGGCAGTGCTCATGTCTTCTGGGCTCTATGGGGGGTCTCACCTGTGTCCCTGGTTAGAGCAGACCTCCTGGGAGACTGAAAAGACCAGAATGATGTGGGTCTGCAACACTTATTAAACAAAATAAAGCATATGGATGGCAGCACTCCAACAGTGTTTAAGCTTGTAATCTAAGTAAAATAAAATGTAGAAAAGTTAGGAATGTACAGTCCTCTAGTCTCA
Source organism: Grammomys surdaster (assembly GCF_004785775.1). Lineage (NCBI taxonomy): Eukaryota > Metazoa > Chordata > Mammalia > Rodentia > Muridae > Grammomys > Grammomys surdaster. The sequence continues at coordinate 524 of NW_021608060.1, read as the reverse complement.
GTAATCATCAGGCTGAGGCAGAAGAATCTCTGATTCAAATCCTGCCAGAGTCTGAATTGTCTCTGTCTCTGGGCCTCAGTCACACTCATTGAAGACCAGTTGTTACTCTGTCTTATATTGAGGCATCAGAAATAAGAATGTACAGGGAACAGCACATTCACTCTTAAAAATTTGTGTGAAAAAAGAAAAGACAGAATCCTTTGGCCAAAGCAAATCACATGACCAAACCTAAAGCTAGTAGAGCACAATATATAGGCCTCTTTTAGAATTATTTAGTAATCAAACCTACTGCACAGCCCATAGTTTTCACAACTTTAATCTAGGATCTAAATGTCATTTTTCCCTAGGAAAATATACTCAGTATATATCAGTAACTTTGTTTGTACAGTGAAAATATGAGGGTATTAACTGCCTATATCTCTCTTAAAACTTCCTTCTGTAACCAGTTATCAGAGTTCTATCATTTGTTTGCCATCTTATCACTGCAATACTGTAGCAAATACATTCTAAGAATGTTGTGAAAT
>NW_021608059.1:0-4847 GCF_004785775.1 Grammomys surdaster | reverse complement strand
AAAAAACTGGTTAGCTGCATTTAACCACTGCAATTAGATCCTTAAGAGGGAGGAGGGGAAAGGAGGCCATAAAATTAAACTATATTCCCCCTAAAAAATAAAATAAAAACACCCATACCCCTGGCAGCTAACCCTGGTGACAATTACCTTCATTCACAGTGCCTTGTACTTTAACCATGATGGGGAAGACGTCAAAGCAGAGAGTTCTGCTTCTCAACATCTCTCAGCAACCCGGATGATAGTTCGAGCCTCTGCTCATGCTAAAGCAGTAAATCAGGACAAGACAGATTTGCTAATGTGCATGTAATCACCGAAGATGAAGATGCCTGGGCTTTTATTCTGTAATGATTCTAAGACTGTGTCCATTAAATGCAAACAAAAAAAAAGGAAGAAGTCTTGGCAGAACAGGAGAAGTGGTGTATACTTGATGATCTGATCGACTTAAATACTGGGCTTCGTTGGTCTTCGTTGGTCTTCCACTGCTCGGCTACATCATTTGCTAATGGATCATCTGGATTAGGAGCACTTAACAAAGCCTGGATGGATAGCAGAACTGTGCGGATCTGCAGTGCTGGGGACTTTCAAAATATCTAAACATATTCTTCCCAACTTGTCTACATTAGGATGACAAATTTTGGTCATGAAACGTACTTTAGGTGCTGCCATTGGATATTCTTCTGGAAGGAATAGTTCAACTTTAAAAGTCCCTCCCTCAAAGGGGAAATCCTGGGGGCCAGCAATGACCACATGAAAATAATGGGCGTTGCTCTTATCTGGTTCTGCTTTAATGCCAGGAACTGGTTCTGCCAGCAAACGCTGGGTTTCCTTGATGATCCTGCTGGGCTGCCCGGCCATCTTGTCAGATCCCGAGTTCGGCCTCTACTCTTGTCTCCCGCTCCTCTCTCCTCACGCACCAGTGGAAGTCCTGGGCTCCACTTCCGGGGAACGTTGCTGCGCCGCTGAAAATAACAATAATAAAATTTGCAGCCAAACCTCAGTGTTATATTTTTAACATTTTTATTGTGTGATAAAATTACTATTTTGGGCAGGCCTGATTTCAGGCATGAGAGAGCACACGTAAGTGTGTTATGCACATGTGTGTATATATGTGTGGCTGTCATCATTTTTGGATGATTTTAAATTTCACTTGTGACATTAAGTGACTTGCGTTCTCTTCCAAGACACTGGTATTTTTTTCTTGGCTAATTTGAAAGTAAAGAAACTAAGGAAAAGAATGTAATTTAAGAACAAATCTATTGCTACTTTCCCAGCCTGTTTAGATTTCTTTGATTACCCTAAGCATGATGTGTAAAATCCATAATTTCTACTTTGTATTATGAGTCTTGTCTTTGGAAGTGCAGATGTCAGAGTAAGGATTCCTTAATGATATGAAGAAAATCAGATCAACAGTTTAACAAAAAGACTGACAAACTATAGATAAATAAAACCTGCAAAATCTTTGTGGTTTAAATCTCTTTGTACGATCAATGCCTTATCCAGTCACAGACAAGCTTTTTTAGGCAGCAGATAGGGACAAATGCAGATGCCCACAACCAGACACTATGTGGAGAGTCTACATGGGCTGTCTCCATTAACTCTTTCCCCTTAGATCTCAGAGAACTCCATGGAAGAGGAGGCAGAAAGAATGTAAGAGGCAGAAGAATAGAAGGCAAGGTCCTCTGAATCAATTAACAGGCAACTATGAACTCACAAAGATGGAAGCAGTGAGCACAGGGCCTACCCAGGTCTCCCCCAGGTCCTCTGCACTTCTGTTACAGCTTTTAGCTTATGATTTTTATGAGACTTCTGAGTGTGTGAACAAGTGGTTCTCTGATACTTGTTCCTGCTCTTAGAACTCCTGTTGGTTTTACTTGTCCCTCTTAGACGTGATTATTTTTGCTTTATCTTTTTTTATTTTGTCATATTTGGTTGTTAGCTCTTAGATGCCTGTTCTTTTCTAATGGAAGACAGAAAGGAAGTGGATCTGGAAGGGAGGTGATGTGGGAAGAAACTGGAAGGAGTGGGAGGGGGAGACTATAATCAGGATATATTGTATGTGAAAAGAGTCTGTTTTGATAAAAGAAAAAAAAGAAAAAATATCTCCCTATGTATTATTTACATGTATTTATGTTTTTTATATTGTTGCATGGCAATAAGTTGGCTTTTAAATGATTGGTTATATAAGTGTAATTGTTAAATTAGCCCAAATTACTCCTAAAAAATAGTGTATAATTAAAGTTTCTGGGCAAAATCCTTGGCTCTGACAACCCCAATAGGTTAAGCTTCAATAAAAATTTAAAAATGCCAAAGCTATTAATGAGAGGACACATAGGTGCAGTGTTCACATGTGTGTATATGTGTGTGGGTGTAATTTTCAGGGTGATTTTAAATTTCTCTAATGTAATGTCAAAGAGGGGGAGAGAAGTGGTTTAACAGATGTCACCATGTTTGTAGAAGCAACTAGAGAGAAGTTGGATGGCACCCGGTCTATATTTGTGGTACTAACATGAGTTTTATTTTTAAATAGAAAACAAATTTAAGCTGTGTAACTGAACAGGCTTGATCATTGCACAGCTCATCTAAGATGATCTAAGAAGAACTTATTGCTTGAGGGGATTAGCTGTTTCTCAAAAGGTGATTGTTCCTGTTTCAAGGTGTACCCTTAACTTCATGGATGACTGCTCTAATCCAGGCAGTCACACAGCCAGGCCTTTCCGTTCCTGGACTTATCAACTGAGACAATGACTAATTCTCTGTTTAACATGCTTATGTACAGGGTTAAGCAGATAACCCTAAGAAAAAGAGGCAGACACAAAATGAAGACTCCTTCTCCCCATCCTCATTGCTCTGACCACTGGCTGTCTCCTGGGCATTTCATCTTCCTGGCAGAACACCAAGGAGCCCTACCTCTTCTAACAGAAGATCTGGGGATGGTGGGTCCCAAAAGAGGGTACAGAGAGGTGTCAGGAAGAGTCCTTGGGCACAGCTTTTGCTCATTGCCTCCACATGCCAGCTTTTCCTGACTCTTGGCAAATATTTCTCTCCAATATTTTTCTCTTAATAAAATAACTCCATTCCAACAAACATAGAAAGTTGTATCTGAAGTACTGTTTGACAGTCTTCAAAAACTTCTCTATTTTCTCTTCAACTAACAGCAGGCAAGTCACAGGACTAGGTCTCCCAGATTCACACACTCGGGGTTGCTCACACATGCCCCCAACATCAGGGTCAGCTCTACTGTGATGCCTAGGTGGTGTGCAGGGCCCGCTCTCCAAAGTGAGCATTGTGTCCCAAGTGCCCCAAGCTTCAGCAGGTGACGGTTAGGGACAACTCAGCTTTCCTTGTTCTCATTGTCCTGGGCCAGCTCTCCTGCTCTCATTAGCCAGGGGCAAAGGGGAGAGGAAAAATCTCTCCTTTGTCAATGCCCCCCCTCTCTGACACACACACACACACACACACGGGGTGGGGGCAGGAAGGATATCTCTCCCTTGTCTGTCCGTGCCATCACCCAGGACATGAGTGACAGGGACAGCTCTCCCATGCTCATACCCTCTGAGATGGCTTACCCCAACCCCCAAATGTGTGGGACCCCCTCTCTCCTGAGCTTGCAGCTGGCTAGGGGCTGGGTCAGCTCTCCTGCTCTCACACCTCCAGGGCCAGCTCTCCCACAATGCCCAGGTGAGGGGTGGGGCCATTTCTGCACAGCCTTCAGCCATTAACATGTCCCTGGGAGGCAGTGAGATCAGCAGCATCTGTCTGGTCTTTGATGGTAACAGACCCCTGGGGCTGCAGTGCCACAGACCCAGAAGTGACCCCGATGGCAGCATATACCCAACCATGGTCCCAGGTGCCATCACCAGATACTCACATCAGGCCATTCCTCACTTCTCTCTAGTCTCCAGCTCTGCTTCTCTTCACTGTGCTCGCATCCCTCTGTTCCTCTTTCTCTTCCATTTCACCACCACTTACTGGCTCCTGATAGTGGTGCATGGGGTCCCTGAGTGTCTGGGGTTGTCTCAGGAGTGGTCTTAGCTGTGCTGTGCCATTCTTGTGCTTTATGGCACAGGGTAGGGGTCATCTCAGGTATGGTCTGCCTCCTCGGGCCTACATAGCTTAGGACTGATGATCATCTCAGGTTATCTCCCTGTCTGGGCCCTATGGAGTCAGTCTGGTGGTTGTCTTGGGCTTGCTCCTCACCTGGTTCTACCTAAGTGGCCCCATGAAAAGGTAGTATCTCAGGCTCACTCCTGCCTGGGGCCTTAGGTCCCAGGCAGGGTTCTTCTAGCCTCCAGCTTGCTTCCCACTCTGGGAGCACATCTGGCTGGGCTTCATCAGTGCCTAGACTGGTGGTCATTTCAGGCTCAATTTTTTCAGGGAGTGTTAGGCTACTAATCATTCAGATGTTTACAGGTCAGAACACTGAGCATAGACAGAGCCTCTCTCCTCTTCATCACTTACTGATGCACATGTGACACAGCAGCCTGTGTCACCTGCAATGCCTCTTCCAGAGTCAGTCAAGCCAGCAATATTCTTAATAGACTAAACATGTGACCTTATATCCACAGAGAAGCAGCACTCATCCCTCATCAATGAATTTTCTCTTTGCCATGATCTGAGACAGTTGCAGAAAAACACAATCTGCAAATTTGTGGAGTCCAATCCCACTGATATATGTACAACACAATTCCTATACCCAGGGCTCAGGAATCATTAAGGAAGAGGAGCCAGGAAGAGCACATAAATTGGTTATCCAATATCAAAAGGACAACCCTGAAAATATATATACAAGCAATATTACACAGAATGATATATATATATATATATATATATATATATATATATATATA
>NW_021608058.1:0-6942 GCF_004785775.1 Grammomys surdaster | reverse complement strand
CCCCTATCCATCCACACCTCCTCTATGTCCACTCAGAAAGGGGCAAGGCTTCCTGGGACATGCACCTGACACAGCCTATCATATTGTAATAAGACTATGTACCTCCCTGTTATTGAAGCTGGATGAAGGAACCCAGTAGGAGGAAAAGGTTTCCAAAGCAAAGATTCAAAGACAGCCCCAGCTCCAGTGTTAAGATTCCTACAAAACCACCCAGCTCCATGCCATCACTTATATGCAGAAGACCTAGGTTAGATGCAGGAAGGCTCTCTGGTTGTTGGTTCCATCTCTGTGAACCCCTATAAGCCTTGGTTAGTTGATTCTATGGGCTGCTTTCTTGAGGTGTCCTTGACCCCACTGACTCCTACTTCATTCCCCCCTCTCTTCCACAGGATTCCCTGGGCTCCAGCTGGTGTTTAGCTGTGGATCTCTGCAACTGCTCCCATCAGTTGCTGAATGAAGCCTCTTTCATGATGAGGATGATGCTGGGCTCCTGTCTACACGTTTAGCATAATTTCCTTAGGAGTGATTTCATTCAATTTATTTATTTATTTGTTTGCTTGTTTATTTATTTGTTCATTCATTTTTGACAGTTGGGTTTGGTTGACTCCCTGGTCTCTGAGCTATCCAGCTTCTGGTTCCTGGACCTCTAGGCAGTGTCAGGCCTGGGATCTCTCTTGAAGCATGGATCTCAAGCTGGTCTAGTCACTGGTTGGCCACTCCCACATCTTTTTAACAACTTTTATCTCAGCCCCTCTGACAGGCAGGATAAATTATACGTCAAAGGTTTTGTGGATGGCATTGTGTTCCAGTTCCTTCACTGGAAGTTTTATAGGTTATGGTCAGCTCATAGGACTCCTAGAAAAACAGTGTGTTAGGGTTAGAAGAGATGACTGTGTTGTTATGAGCACTTGTTTCTCTTGGAGAAAACTGGAGTTCCCAGCCCCCTGATGGTGATTCTCTACCCTCTGCTACTCCACTTTCAGGTGATCTGATGCTCTCTTCTGGCCTCTGTAGATACCAGAAGCACAGATGGGACACATATAATCAAGTATGCATACAACTGTACAAATTAAAAATATATTTTTTTAAAAAAGAGACTGTTTACTAGCAGGGGCACTGTCAGATTAGAGCATCTATGACAGAGGTTGAAACAGCACAGGAAGTCCATTTGGATTTTTAAAATTTCCCAGAAGGCATCCTGATGCTGAATCCAATGCAAATGGCAGGGCTGCTCCAAATGAGGAGCTGGGGAAACAGAAGGCAATGCTGTGGCAGAGGTTGCTCTAGGTGTGAAAAATCTCCTGCAATTTCCCACAGTTTCTGAGGTGCTTGGACCAAGGACCCCTCCTCACATTCAGTTCCTGCTTTGAACAGGAATGTCTGTCACTGGTCTGTAGTAAGCCTGTGGTGTACAGGCTGGAGGAAATAGGGTTGGATGAAATTCACTGGCCACTGTGATGCTCCCTGGACCAAGGTATGTCTGAAAACATGAAAACACTAATATTTAAAATTAAAAACAAGAACGGGATGAGGACACCTAACTGCCTCTGTCACAACTACCAAAAACAAAAAGTACAAAATAACAAAAACAAGAAAAACACAAAGAAATAAACAAAAACTAAAATCTCATAGATGCAAATCCAGGTCCAGGTCCTTTAAGGCAGTGATTCTCCAAGAAAGTACACTTACCTGTGAGCATCAACCAACTTGTGAGATAGCAGCCAAGCACTAGGCTCTTTGCCCTGCTCCTGTGTGACAGTACCCATCTACATTTTTATTGTATATAACTCCTACTGGTGTTCCTACTAAATGAAGCCGCTTCCTGTGGCTCCCATGTAGGTCCCATGTGCTTGTCGTAATGGGCACATCCTGGCCCAGGAGACCCTCCTGATGAATCAGAAGTGTTCCCTCAGTCAATCATGGCCTTTCCTTTGTAGTACCCAGGATGAAGTCCTTAGCCATGAACACATTCCCACCACTGTACTCTACTCCTGCCTGTCAATCAAATGTAATCAGTTCTATCCTAGCCACACTCACAGAGAACACTAGCAGAGTAGAAGAGCCTGGAAAGAAGAGCAGATCTCAGGCAGCAGTTCTGCATACAATCTCACAAAACCCAGAGGAAGTGGGGCTTGCAGGAGCTCTATCCTGGGCAGTATTTTAGGTAAGGAAAGAGCAACACCCGCCCCAAACAGGGAGTAACTGGGACCTACTGGGATCCAGGAATTCACTCCTGACCCAGAGCACTTGTTCCTTCTGGTTTGGCCTGATCACTGCACAGATCTAGGGCTCAGCCCTAACCCTAGTAGCAACAGTCACCCCACACAGTTCTGACACAACCAAGATAATAGGAAAGACAGGCTCCAATCAGAGACAGTACAGGTAGCACTAAGGAGATCCAGATAGTGAAAGGCAAGCACAAGAACATAAGCATCAGCAACCCAGGGTACTTGGCATCATCAGAACCTAGTTCTCCCACAGTAGAAAGTCCTGAATTCCCCATATCACCAGGAAAGCAAGATTCAGATTTAAAATCACTTCTAATGATGATGATAGAGGACTTTAAGAAGGACATAAATAACACTCTCAAAGAAACTGAGGAGAACACAGGTAAACAGGTAGAAGCCCTTAAAGAGAAAACACAAAAATCCCTTAAAGAATTACAAGGGAACACAACCAAACAAGTGAAGCAATTGAGCAAAACCATCTAGGACATAAAAATGGAAGCAGGAACAATAAAGAAATCACAAAGGGAGACTACCCTGAAGCTAGAAAACCTAGGAAAGATATCAGGAGTCATAGACACAGGGATCACCAACAGAATACAAGAGATAGAAAAGAGAATCACAGGTGCAGAAGATACCATAGAAAATATTGGCACAACTGTCAAAGAAAACACAAAATGCAAAAAGTTCTTAACACAAAACATCTAGGAAATCCAGGACACAATCAGAAGACGAAACCTATGGTTAATAGGTACAGAAGAGAGTGACGATTGCCAACTTAAAGGGCCAATAAATATCTTCAACAAAATAATAGAAGAAAACTTCCCTAACCTAAAGAACAAGATGCACATAAACATACAAGTAGCCTACAGAACACAAAATATACTAAACCAGAAAAGAAATATGTCCCATCACGTAATAATCAAAACACCAAAGGGACAAAACAAAGAAAGAATATTAAATGCAGTAAGGGAAAAAGGCCAAGTAACATATAAAGGCAGACCTATCAGAATTACACCAGACTTCTCATTAGATAATATAAAAACAGGAGGATCCTGGACAGATGTCATACAGACCCTAAAAGAATATAAATGCCAGCCTAGCCTACTATACCCAGCAAAACTCTCAATTACCATGGATGGAGAAACCAAGATATTCCATGACAAATCCAAATTTACACAATATCTTTCCACAACCCCAGCACTACAAAGGATAATAGCAGGAAAGCTCCAATACAAGGAGAGAAATTATACTCTAGAAAGAACAAGAAAGTAATCCTCTTCCAACAAACCCAAAAGTGATAACCACACAAACAATGCCACCACTAATAACAAAAAAAATAACAGGAAGCAACAGTCTCCTCTCTTTAATATCCCTTATCATCAATGGACTCAATTACCCAATAAAAACACATAAACTAACAGACTGGATATGTAAACAGGACCAGGAATTTTGCTGCATATAGGAAACACACCTCAGTGACAAAGACAGACACTACTTTACAGTAAAAGGCTGGAAAACAATTTTTCAATCAAATGGTCCTAAGAAACAATCTAGAATAGCCATTCTAAAACCTCCAGGCTGAGAACACAAAGAAAGGGACTCATGGCTCCACCTTTATAGATAGTTGAAGGTGGCCTTGTCAGGCATCAGTGGAAGTGGAGGGCCTTGGTGTCTGAAAGTTTAGATTCTCTAGTGTTGGGGAAGTTGAAAGCAGGGAGGTGGGAATGGAAGGATGGTGGGAGCACATCCTCCTAGAAATAGGAGAAGGGGGGATGGGATAAGGGTTTTTTTGGGGTGGGAATGGGAGAGGAGATAACGTTGAAAGGTAAATAATTAAAATATCCAATAAAAAAAAACAGATAATGGGTCTGGCAACTGTAGTCGAGAAATAGAGACTTTTGGTCAACAATTTATTACGGGGATTTTGTATAATCCTCAAGGACAAGATATTGTTGAAGAAGCCTATGGAACTTTACAAAGATTGGTGAGATATACTGTTGCTCAGACAAAGAATGATGCCAACCTGCAAGCTTGCTGAGTGCCCTGACAAGAGTTACTAGGGAGCTGTATTGGACATATGTTCCTGATGCACATTTGCTTGACAATATCCCAGGAGAGACAATCTGCCTTTCCTCAAGTTTTTAAACCTTGTGGGATAGAGAATCAAAAAGAGAAATTATGTCTCTTGTATTCTTCTTAAAGGTGCCCAGCTGTTAGGACTCAATCATGTACTGGCCTAGAAATCAATTCAATGTGGGAAATAACTTTTGGAAGACTGTATCTGGACTTTGTCAGAGACATACTTGGAACCTAGCTGTATCTCCCTATGATGTTTGGTGAACAAGAGACAATGTTGTCACAGGATCTGGATTTCGAACAAGGAGGGTTAGTGCATGTTTTAAGGCTCTTATAATTGTCTAGATAAAATTGGTTTTGTCTCTCCAACAGTATTACTTGTAAGTTGCATTGACTGTATAATTCCCAATTGTGTTAGTGTTTTGAATCCTGGCATGCCTGTTATGGGGATCTATCAACCAGCTTTCCTCTCACTGCCCTGAGTATTAGAAAACCTTGATTCTCTGAGAAAAGCTTGAAAGTGCTGGAAGAACTGAGTTAGGCTAACCAGAAGCAAGAGGTTAACAGGCTTTATTATCAATGGTATAACAGCCTTATTTCCATGAATTGGTAGCACCACTGCTTATGCAATAGCATTGACACAAGAAGTTGAGACAACTGTTTTTTTAACCATCTAGCAAAAAAATTTGAGTAATGCATTGAGTATACAAAAGGATTTATATAGGTATCTGGAACAATGAATGATGTTCTATAACCCATTGAAATTATCTGAAGGAGGTTCAGGGTTCAAGAGTTAGGAGCCATCCCAAGTGTCATGACAAATATCATTGGAGTACTGTTACTTTTGAACTTCACAATGATTGTCATTATAAATTGAAAAAAGATTAAAGACACCTGTAGGATATTTGGCATAATTCTAACACCTCTCTGGCTGTGTTAACTTTGCATAGTGAAATTATGAATTTAAAGGATGCTGCTATGTTGACCTCTGATATTGCAGATAATGCCAATAAAATTATCCATGGCCTGAGCTCAGTATTTCCATTTTGGTCCAACCTCCGGAATGGCATATATAGCTTGATCAGGCCTGAGAATACTTTTACTTCTGACCACCATGTTAAAGCTTGTCTTTAATAACATCAACATGTTGGCAGCCAAAGTACATAGCTTAAATCTGAAAATGGACCCCCAACAGAGTTATTAAATTAACAGGCTGGCAAGTCAAGGATGGGTAACATTCTGCACAGAGCCTTACCAACCTAAGACATAAGTGCATTGCCTTTGATAATGCATATTTCATGATGGGTAAGGAAGGCATTCTTGTCAGAATGACCTAAGACAGACTCAGTCTTGTTAAAAAAATAAAAAAGGGGGAGAGGTGCAGAGCCTTTGGGGCTGCTTGGCAAGAAGCTGACATGGGCCAAGGACAAAGAAATGGGCTGCTTGGCAGGAGTATGACATTGGCCAATGACAAGGAAGTAGGCTTCAAGCAGGAATCTGACATTAGACTAGAACAAAGAAGTCATTTCAGGTAGGAATCTAAATCTTAGGCTACAGCAAAGAAGTAATCTCAGGCAGGAATATACATATTATGCTAGAACAAAGAAGTAATTTCAGAAAGGAATCTTAATTTTAGGCTTGAACAAGGAAGTAGGCTTTAGTCAGGAAAATGTCTTTGGGCTAGGATAGGGAAGTAGGCTCAGATACTTTGGTCATCCTGATAAGCCTTTAGAAACAGAGATCATGGGAGTGTACATGTAACTAGATTTAATGACTTGTTATTTCTTTGACTATTTGTGGATAGTGTATTGCTTGTTCCTCAACAATTTGAAGCTATTGTATTGCTAGACACTCAACCTAGAACTGACCTTAATACATGCATGTATTCAAAATGGTATAAAAGCATAAAGGAAGAGGGGGTATAGGATAGGGGGTTCTAGGGAGGGGAAATGGAGAAAAGGGATGACATCTGCATTGTAAATAAATAAAAGATACAATAAGAAAAAGAAAAAAATAATTTTAAAAAGGAAAAATGTAATAATAAATTTAAAGAAAACAAAACAACAACAACAAAACCAGCCTGCTATCCTGAGCTCAGGAATGGTTAAAGATCCTGAGAAGACACAGTGCATCCTGGGATCCTGGGATGCTGGCCCTGAGGCATGCCAGCTCTGGGCCCCAGTGATAGCCAGATTCTACACACAGAGCCTTGCTCAGTCTAGCCCTGCCCTTTTGTGCTCCTACATTTCCCAGCCTTGCTCTTGCCCTACCTCACAAATTGCCACAGCATGAGGCCTTCTCTCAGGCCAGGCTTCAAAACACAGTGCCTTTCTCTGGTACCAAACCCATGACCTTAAGCCTCACATCATTTATGTGATGAGGTGTGCACACTACCATAAAGAGCAGAACCTGTTTTGTAGGCTAACATATAAGCCTTGATGTGAGTGTGTCATTATCATTACAAATTGAAAGAATGTGTCTAACTTTGGAACTTGAGTGATATAGCGCTTTTCTGTATCCACAAGGCATAGGATTCACACTCTACTGGTACAAAAATAGAACTTAAGAAAACAGAACACACAGGCATAAACAGAGAGAGAGAGAGAGAGAGAGAGAGAGAGAGAGAGAGAGAGAGAGA
>NW_021608057.1:0-2595 GCF_004785775.1 Grammomys surdaster | reverse complement strand
TTCAGTGCTCCTGGTACAAGCATGCTCCACCACACCCAGCACAACTTGACCTCTTGCTCCGGATGTAACAGATTATGTAAAGCCAAGAGATAGTGATTCAATTTCAGTTTTTATGTACAAAACCACGGTCTTGTTATATGTTATTCAAAATTTGCCTTTTTCACTGAACTCAGTCACCTTCAGTGGATATATATATATGTGTGTGTGTTCACCTGTGTGTGCAGGTACATTCCTTTCACATGTTCCCATGAAGACCAAGTTGGCTTTGAATTTGCTGTGTAATTGAGACTGTGTTTTAACTTCTGCTCCTTCTCCCTTAACCTGAAATTATAGATAAATACCAGTGCACTTAAGCTTTTTAAGTGTCCTGGACATAAAGGTTTGGTTTGACAACACTGACTGATCCATTTCAGTTTAGTTAATATGCATAACCAATTAATTGTCCTATCATAGTGTATTGAAAACTTAATCCTTACCGACTAAATGCCATTATTTCCAGCATTATGTAGGCTGATATTTTCTGCTGTGCGAGCATTTCTTTGGCCTCTCTAGTCTGCTGCACTTTTTTGTGGAGTCAGGGGCAATTTCACACAGTGTATATTTTGTTCACTTTAGTTTGTTTATTTTTATTCTTCTTTTTAGAGACTACAGCTCAACTGCAGTTTCCCTTTTCTCCCCACCCCACAGTCTCTCCCCCCACCTCCCTTTCCCCTCAGCTCCCCTCCCCCTACCTCCCTACAGAAAAGAGTAAACCTCTCAGGGACATCACCCAAACGTTGCATGAGAAGGTATACAGTAAGACCAGGCGGGTGTCATCACATCTCATCAAGGCAGACCAGTAGGAGGAAAGGGTCCCACTGGCAGGTAAAACGAGTCAGGCACAGCTCCCGTTCCTACCTTTAGGATCCCCACAAGGACCCAAGCTACTCAGCCACATCATCTGAAGAGAACCTAGGTCACACCCTACAGTCTCCCTGAACTCTGCCAGCTCTTATGAGTCCCAGTCAGTTGATTCTGTGGGCCATGTCTCATGACGCCCCTGACCCCATGGTTCCTCTGATCTTTCCTTCTTCTACAATTTATATTTTTAATATGCTACATTTACTAAAACATTGACACAGAAAATTGATACAAACAGTTGTAATTAAATTAGCGTATTTAGGACGGTCTGATCAGAACAACGGATATGCAGTCTCTGTGCAGTACTGAGGGCTGCTTACTCACCTCTGTCTTCTGAAGGGTTCTAAGCATCACTAATCTCATCATGCCTTTTATCCTTGTTCCAGGTAGGAATCTGATCACTGCTCTTTTCCTATATTAAAAACTTCAGACTTTATATAAGTGCACCCCCATCAGCCCCCTCTCCCTCTCTGATACTTTCAGTTAGCATTCTGGAGTCCTAGCCAGCGAGCCCATGCACCTTCAACCTTTGCACCTTTATCTCTCCGTATTGTTGAAGCTGCTTCCTCTGAGTCTTTCTCTTTCTCTTCAGGTGTTCATGCTGGGGCCTGTGTTGTCTTCCATGACCCTGTTACTTTTAGATGGTCTTTCTTGGTGCAACCTCTGCCTACTTTTCAGTACCCCTACCCCCAGCCAGTTCCTTGATTACTTGTGGCTTTTGTTGTTGTTGTTCTTCTTCACTATTTATTTTATTATTTTTAATTACTGGATATTTTATTTACATTTCAGATGTTATCCCCTTTCTCCATCCCCCCCAAACCCCTTATCCCATCCCCCTCCTCCTGCTTCCATGAGAATATGCCCCCACCCACCCACCCACTCCCACCTCCTTGCACTCAAATTCCTCCACACTGGGGCATCCAGCCTTCATGGAACCAAGGATCTCCCTTCCCACCTATGCCCAATAAGGCCATCCTACTCTACTTATACAGCTGGAGCCATGGGTCCCTCCCTATGTGCTCCCAGGCTGGTGGTTTAGACCCTGGGAGCTCTGGTTAGTTGGTATTGTTGCTCTCCCCATGGGGCTGCAAACCCTTTCAGCTCCTTCAGTCTTCTCTTGAACTCCTCCATTGGGAACCCCATGATCAGTTCAATGGTTAGCTGTGAGCATCCACCGGCTTTTGTTCTTCTATGTAGTCATTACTATAGATGATTAAAATATGATTATTCTTCTAAAAAATAGGTATTTATATCCATTTTGTACCAATTCCATTCAATCTAAATCTCATTTTTGTTGACCACAATTAATATAATTAGCAATTCTATGATTTTGTGTGGACGCTCAGCTCCCAAATCTTAAGGCTTAGCTTCTGTGTCATTATGGGCTCCCCATCATCTTTCTTACCAAGAAATCCTGTTTCCCTATCTTCAAAATATATCTAGGAAAATGTCACCTCACATCACTCCACGTTTCCACTGCTTCCTGCGAGCCTGGGACACTTCCCAGAAGAGTTGTCATCTGTGACACTTCCAGAAGAGCTGTGGTCATCCGTGAGCACAGTGATTTTCAACTTATCTGTTCTTGACTGAATTTCAGAGTTTGGAAGTGTGTACAGATGGAGCTTAATAGATATGGGGCCAGTGAATAAATTATTATTAATGTCATTATTAGTCCTTTGCCCCCCCCCCCCCCCC
>NW_021608056.1:0-2778 GCF_004785775.1 Grammomys surdaster | reverse complement strand
GTGTGTGTGTGTGTGTGTGTGTGTGTGTGTGTGTGTGTGTGTATGTGTGTGTGATTTGCGATATTGTTCCTAAAACAAGAAGTAGACAATAAAAAGCAAATGTAATATGTAATGTTTGGACTCTTTTTCTCCCCTCTCGTCATTCAATGAACATAGAGATCTTTGCAAAGCCTCATGTGTTAGAAAAGGAAGTCTCTCAGCCTTGTGCTTCAGTGCATGGTAATGCAGTCTGTGTGAGGAAAGCTCCCATTGAAGGGACCCACATCAACTCTCTGTTTTTGGAGACAGGCCTTGGTGGGCACAGCCTGCTATTCCTCTGGTCTCCTGACACTGAACACAGTCTTGTCAGATGGCCACATGACCTTTCTTCCATCCCCAGTGAGGGTATCTTGGGTTCTTTTTCTCCCTGAGTTCTATGGCATTCCTGCTTCTTATCCAGGAATTCCACTACATCAGCTTCAGAGACTCTTCTAAGCTGTAACAAGTCTACCAGGACCTTGGACAAATAGGACACTATTGAATTTGGGTTAGAGTAAGCCTAGCCTGAGTCACATGACTGCTTTTGCTTGGTCTTAGGTGGCAAGGGATGTTCTGGAGAGTGTTCTTGTGAAGTGAAGGGTGACTGGGATGTCACACATGGAAGTGCCTCCTACAGGCACCACCTAGCCTCCCCCACACTCCAGTCAGACTCCTTTCGGGCTCCTTGCTGCCTTAGCCTGTGTTTCCTTTCTCACAAGCAAAACCAGATGGCTGGGGTGGGCAGTGAGTGCGGCTTGGAGTGACCCAGAGAAAGTTGAGCTTCTGATCCAACCACTGCCTCAAACTGCTTCCGAATGGGTTCATCCAAGAACAAACCCTCAAATTTCTTTTATCTCCCAATCACCAAGAACCCAATCCTTTATTTAGTCCTGAAACTCGGAAGCTAATCTTTTATTTATTTCTACCGTAAGCCTACTTCAGGCTCTGTATGGAGCATTCCACTCGGGAACAGACATCTAGGATTTCAGAAAGACCCCCAGTTGGGAAAGTGTAAGGGCTTAGGAGGGAAAGTAAAACCAGGCCTTGGATGTTTTGGCTCCATGTGTGAACTGGAGGAAGATTGCAGTTCATTTGGATTTCTGGGATGGGTAATGAGCCATGGGTAGCTCCCTGATCACTTAACCACAGATTTTATTTTATTTTTTTTAAATCCCAGCTTGGCTCTAAAGCCAGAGAGAGGATCACTGAGAGTCACTGTTGCTTGATGTGTAAGTTGGATCAGGAGCCAATTACAAAATCAATGTGGAAGACAGAGACAATCGGGACCAGACCACCTAATCTCAGCCAGTTGATTCCAAGGGGCCATGAAAGGAGTACTTGGCCTCTGGCAGGCTTCCAGAATGTCATCTCTGTTATCATTCATTCACGCCTGCATTGATTAATGTTTCCCAAGTGTATGTGCCGGCCCAGGGCTGTCACTGGCCACTCTGTGACCAGAAATTGTCCCTGCTCTATTGTGGTGGAAAGAGGTGTCTTAGTCACTGTTCTGTTGCTGTGAAGAGATATCATGGTGGCAACCCTTTTAAAAGAAGGCAATCAGTTGAGACTTGCTTACTTTCAGAGCTCACTTTATTGTCATGCTGGGAAGTATGGTGGCACACAGGAAGACACTTGGTTGGAGAGGTAGGTGAGAATTCTACATCAGGATCCAAGGGCCTGCCTTGATCTCTTGAAATTTCAAAGCCCACCCCCCAGTGACACACTTTGTTCAACAAGGCCACACCTCTTAACCCTTCTCAAGTAACACCACTTCCTAATAACCAAACATTCAAATATAAGAGCCTATGGGGACCATTCATATTCAAACCACAGCAGTGGGAGAATCCCCAAAGGACTTGGTAGCTCCTATCAAGTCAGGGAAGCTCCTGCTGGTAGTAAGGTTGGGTTGACTGACTGGTGGAGGGTGAACTGGCATGAGGCAGAACTGCAGAGACACCACCAACTACTTTCTCCCCAACTGTCCCTTCTAGCTTCTCCATGCCCCCTTCCAAAACTTAGCTGTGACTTTGGGCCTCAGGGACACACAGCATTTATTCAAGATTCTACTCCAATAACATGTTTCTGGGTCCAGCCCCTGCCATTGCATTCAGAACAAGGCAGCTAGCTATTCTCTCCCCAAGCCCCTCTTTAAGGAGGTAGTGATTATGGGCATCTGTAAGTTTTCCCCTATGAATCTTAAAGTTAAGAGATTTAAAAAAACAAAACTATCTCATAGACTTAAACTTTACAGGCAATATTTTATTTCCAAATATGATAAGACAAATTCAATAATGAACATTTCCTAGAAGTTTACAAGAGAAAAAAATTATTAAGTTAAAAAGGCTCAAACCACCTTCTCCTATTGTGGTATTACTCAGTTTCTTCAGAGAGCAGTTTGAACCAACCCAGACAAGTCTTCATTCAGTCAGGGAAAACAGAAGGTACAGAAAGTGGCAACAGAGCACCCCCAGTGGTTTCTTGGTTTGGGAGAAACAGGAGAGGCTGTCAGAATCTTACTGGGGTCCATCAACACACACGAGGGAAACATGGATGGCTTAACATAAAGCCTGGAGTCTGAAAATCCATGTTCTAATTTTGAAAGGCAGGTTTCTTTAAACTTCCAAGGTGTGATGCAGTGTCTCCCCTCTTCTTGAAGTCTTTATCTTCTGTCTCTCATGTGCAGCAGAAAGCACTGTGTGCCCACAGGCTCAACATCAGGTTCTTGGGTATTTTGAGCCCTGAGAATCCTATTCCATAACC
>NW_021608055.1:0-10992 GCF_004785775.1 Grammomys surdaster | reverse complement strand
GTGTAGACTAGACTATAGAGTAACAGGTCACGTGTAGACTAGACTATAGAGTAACAGGTCACGTGTAGACTAGACTATAGAGGTAACAGGTCACGTGTAGACTAGACTATAGAGTTAACAGGTCACGTGTAGACTAGACTATAGAGTAACGGGTCATGTGTAGACTAGACTATAGAGTAACGGGTCACGTGTAGACTAGACTATAGAGTAACAGGTCACGTGTAGACTAGACTATAGAGTTAACAGGTCACATGTAGAGTAGACTATAGAGTTAACAGATCACGTGTAGACTAGACTGTAGAATAACAGGTCACGTGTAGACTAGACTATAGAGTAACAGGTCACGTGTAGACTAGACTATAGTTAGCAGGTCACGTGTAGACTAGACTAGAGTTAACAGATCACGTGTAGACTAGACTATAGAGTAACAGGTCACGTGTAGACTAGACTATAGAGTAACAGGTCACGTGTAGACTAGACTATAGAGTTAACAGATCACGTGTAGACTAGACTATAGAGTAACAGGTCACGTGTAGACTAGACTATAGATTAACAGGTCACATGTAGATTAGACTATAGAGTAACAGGTCACGTGTAGACTAGACTGTAGAGTTAACAGGTCACGTGTAGACTAGACTATAGAGTAACAGGTCACGTGTAGACTAGACTATAGAGTTAACAGATCACGTGTAGACT
Source organism: Grammomys surdaster (assembly GCF_004785775.1). Taxonomy (NCBI): domain Eukaryota; kingdom Metazoa; phylum Chordata; class Mammalia; order Rodentia; family Muridae; genus Grammomys; species Grammomys surdaster. Next base: position 10,296 of record NW_021608055.1, on the reverse strand, counting down.
AGACTGTAGAGTTAACAGATCACGTATAGACTAGACTGCAGAGTAACAGATTACTCGCCAGTCAGTATTCCCTTGGCAGGAGGGCAGCAAGTGGAGAGGTGGGCTTATGTGGAGAAGGAGAGGTGCAGGTGTGATCCTGGATTATTGTGGCTGTGTTTGGAGCCATGGGCGATGCCCGTGTGAGTAGGAGGTTACAAGGTTGGGCTGCACAGGTAGAACACCCATGCTAAACGTTTCTTAAAAGACAGACAGAGGTCTGCTATGCCTGCTGACTTGAGTTTAATCTCTGGAACCCACGTGGTGGAAGGAGAGAGCTGACTCCCACAAGCTGTCCCTCTGACCTCCACACATGTGGTATGCACAATACCCTCCTAATAAATAAAATCAAGTACAGGGTGTCCCCAGTGACTGAGGACCAATGTCCTCTGTGCTCATATCCTGGGCCCTGCAGAAAGGAAGAGTTCTGGGTTCTTATATGCAGGTTATCCTCCCATTTTGGCTTGCACCCCACCCCAGTCCATCTGATTCTCAGGGAAGCCTTCTGGAGACCCTTAACCTCAGCAAGTCCGAACTGAAAAACTAATGTGATTTATTGCAGTGGACGATCTTTTCAAGGAAGCGGGCGTCGAACCAAACGGCCAAGTGAAATATGACACATTTATCCAGAGGATCACCCTCCCTGTACGAGACTACTGAGGGAACTAAGGGATGAGAGCCTCTGGGGCCTGAGAATCTAGACTGATTCCTTCTTGTAAGGGAAGTCTAGAGTTGGCAAACAAAGCAACAAGATCACGTGGCACAACCACTGCAGGGGATAAGTACCAATAAATGATGTCGCCATGGCACTGGATGTCTGTAATAAGAGGTCTGTCTTGATTTTGATACTAACATTAATCTAGCCCTTTGCAGCATGGAAAGGCCTATGATTTGTAGTCAGGGTTGTGGGCCAGTGCTGGCTCTGCAACGTCATCACCCTCACCCTCACCCACTGAACTTCTCCAAAGGACCTCACAAGGATGAAGATTTTGACTTGAAAATAAATGTTTGGCAACTTGAGAGCATGTGGAATTGGTGTTTCCATGGCAGTGTTTCTCTGAAAGAACAGTCTGCCAGAAGACCAGTCTGCTTTGAGGTGGGAGAACTAGCTTCGACATTTCTAAGATAAGCCAAGGTTTGGCTGGGAACAGGCGACAAGCACGGAGTGCATGTACACGCATACACACGCTTGCACACACATACAGAGCAACAAGCATAGAGCACAGACATACGGCAATAAGTAGTGTGTACACAGACATAGAAGAAGCATACAGCGCATGCACACACACAAGAGACAATGAGCATAGCACATGCACACAGCCACACCCATTTCTTTTCCTTTCTGGAGTTTCATCTTTTGTTTTGTTTTTGTTTCTACAATCCCACTGATAAATCCTCATTTCCATCTCGCTAGCCAGACCAAGTGCAGGATGCTTTTTCATAAAGATATATAAAGTGGAGACAAACATTAGAAGAGTGTAGGGTCTGCTAAGCAGTGGGGAGATCCAACTTTATATCATCCCACACCAAAGGAAATGGGAGACCTTGCAGAGTCAAGCATGCCTTTCTGATGCTCCTGGCAGTTTGCTGAAGCTGTGCCCAGGGCCATTGTTAGGTTAAAGAAACGGGGATGGTCTGCTCAAGAGACCTGCAGTGATCATGACTTCCAGCTATTCCCTTGGGACTAACAGAATAAGCAGATATACCAGCTCATGGGCAGAATCTGAGAGGCCCTGAAGTGGCCTCTTACCATTTGAGGCTCGTTCAATGGTGGGAAGCAGTGTCCTAGCCAGGATACCCAGGAGTACCCATAGGACACTCTAGCATAGGTAGGGTGCAGAGCTCTGAATGTGAAGACCTTCATTCCTTTGTGTCAAGTGGCTTTGTGCTGTATGCGAAGCAGAAAGACAGATGGAGACAAAGGGGTCTCTTGGGAAGTAGAGCAGACGCACATCTTACTAAGGGCTAGGCTCTGGAGACACTCCAGGGAACTAAACACTGGTAGCCTTGGTTCAGCTACCTCACGTATGCTGGATGGCTCAGACCAAACGGAAGAGGAGAGAGAGCCTAATCTTCCTGGGAGTAGATACTATGTCTTCCCTGAGTGGCCTGATTATTAGCAACCTGGCACATTTCTTTAATACAAAAACTAAAACCAAAACCAAAACCAAAACCAAACCAAACCAAACCAACCAACCAACCAACCAACCAACCAACCAACCAACCAAAAAAACCCCAAACAAACAAACAAACAAACAAAGAAAAAAACCTCAAAAAGCTAGAGAATAGTGGCATATCCCTTCAAAAAGGATGTTGGTTTGGGGCCAACATGAGATACAATGCAAGAGCCTGTCTGGGAAACACGAAGATAAAACTGTACAATCTCTGGGCCGTTCTAGGGAGCCTAAAAGAAGCCAGAGTAAGTACAGGCAAAAAACAGCAAAAACTTCCTAATTCCCATGGCAAGTCGTCCTGGGGGAGGCTAGACCTCCAGAGTCAGTTGTATGTTCCTGGATGGGTAGGAAGGCTCCAGACCCCAGCACCTCTGACTCAGACACAGCTTTAGAATCTAAATTTCTGTGATGCTGTGCACGGGGCAGGGTGGGAAGAGGCTGGGCCTTGCACTAGAGGCACTTTATACTGTTCTCATGTCTACCAGTGACTTTTTTTTTTTTTTTTTTTAAAAGACAGGATCTCATGATTCCCAAATTTACCTCAAATTTGTGGAGGATGCCCCTGAACTTCTGATCCTCCTGCCTCCAGCTCCTCAGTGCAGAGATGACAGGTATATACTGTGCCTTTTGACACTGGGGATTCACAATGCTCTGTGCATGACAGACAAGCACTCTGCCAATACCTCCAGCCTGCCAGTGTAGGGCTTGTGTTTTTGTTTTTCTTGGCTTTTTTGAGATGGGGTTTCTCTGTGTAGCCCTGGCTGTCCTGGAACTTGCTCTGCAGACTAGGCTAGCCTTGATCTCAGATATTCACCTGCCTCTGCCTCCCAGAGGTGGGATTAAAGGTGAGAACCATGACGTCCAGCCTCCAGTGCAGTTTTAATGCACATTTATGACTCTTATTCAGCTAAGTGGAATCTTCTCTGCAGCTCTAAAAGAGCACATGGCTAGCAGGTGATCTGCACAGCCTGGGCTGCTGGATAGCCTGGGCTGCTCCTCCCCACCCACTGCTGCTCTAGTCACAGTGACAAGCTGAGCTCACACTGCTCAAGTCTGGTTTATGAAGCTGCATCAGGGATGGCTTTGCTGTCTCAGGGTCACCTCTTACGCACTCCTCAAATTCCAACAAGTTTTCCTAGCACCTAATTGCTCACCATAGAGTGGTGTTTGCACAACGGATAGACAACTAGTACCTTTAGAATTTAAGGTGAGCTGTATACCAATAAGGAAAGGCCTCAAAGCATGATGGGAAGGTAGCAGTTACTTGTCATGCTTTGGAACATGTGGGTGACAGGGGCGCAGGGAGCATGGAACACCAGTACTTTCCTCATGTGGACTGTCCCCTTGTGGGCCCAGGAGCAGCATTTTACAGAACACAGATTAACTGAAGGCTTCTCTTTTATTACATCTAAAGAGCTCTACAGAAACAGGTAACATTCAACAGGGAAACAACTTTTCTCCAATGCATGTAATAAATATTTTCACTTGGTACTTTTATACAAACTGACATTGGTCTACTATACATTTTTTTTTTAAAAGCCATTTTACTGGTTTGGCATGCGGTATGGAAATTCTAAGAGAGAAAGTCTTAAGGCAATGAATCACAGATTTAAGTTCATGGAGTTCATGGTCAGCTGTATCTGTTTATACACATCTTCCCCTTTGTTCACACAGCAGCAGCAGCAGCACACCCTGGGACCACCGGCTTCTCTCCCTCCCTCCCTCCCTCCCTCCCTCCCTCCCTCCATGAGATCTATACTTTGTGTTTAATTAAAAACAAACAAACAAACAAACAGAATTCAATGTGTATCCACAAAACAAAATTCTTACCAAAATAAAATTCAAATGTGCTTTTAAGAGTCCTGAAGATTCTGAACGTTTCATGTATTTAAAATTGAAATTGCTTTAAAAACTAGGTTCTTTCTACATTTAGTCATTTACAATTGGGGTATATTTTCAATCGTTTCACAGACTTGTCTCAAAGGAAAATTGGCCGAAAAAAAAAAAGAACAAAACAAAACAAAAAACAACAAAAAAATATACCACCACCACCACTAATAAAAGAACCCACCTTTTTCAAAACGTTAGTGATTCTTTCAGTCAGTAACGTAGATGTATAACATCTAAATTAGCAATGGAACAACTTTTAATACTCAAAATGAACTGGTCAACAAAGTATGCATGGTTAAGTTTCATGTTTTAAAAAATGTGTTCAGTAATGCCCACATAGTAAATTAAAAGCCGCCTCCACCCTCCTGGTTGAATGGCTACTTTCTCGATGATGCGTGCTTACAGACAGACAGGAGCACACACACGGTACTGGACAGAGCACACATGTACATGCTAGTAAAAGACTCAGGAAGGGGCTCCTGGCAACCTGCTGAATGAAGATGCTGAGAACAGTATTTGTTCACAGCCTATCAATCAAGGTTGGCAGGGCTGGGGAGTGAGGGCGGGCTAAGGAAAAATAACAACAAAGAAAGGGGACAACGTGACCATGCGGTTTTTCTTTTAGATGTAGGAGATAAAGTGGTGGGTGACTCGAATAATTATTGAGGGTTGTGAAAGACTGAACCTGACCACACGCAACATTTTAGAAAGTCAACACTGAAGAAGTGAACTCCTCAGTAAGTGGCAGGAACCAAAATACAGACAACCAAATGGCTTGCCCTCCCGTGGGGACATGACCAAAGCCCCTCTCCTAGGACACAGACGGGAAGTGACTCCTCTATTACTGGCATGAAGAACACAGAGAGCTGGTTTAAACTGGGTTGCTCTAAGTTTGTAATTCAGCATCAGACACAAAAAACTATGGATCAATACCCTAAAACTGACAACAGTTACCAAAATCAAACCAAACCAAAAACACCCAAATGAAAACAAGAACAAAGAAAACTATTCTTTTTATCTTAAAGTAATAAAAACATTTCCTATTGCTATGTTAACAGAAACACCTCAAAATTTTAGTGATTCCCACTCTAATCCCAATTTAGATAGAAATTATGGTATCTGAAACGAGTCTAAATTAATACAGGAATGAGAGATGGTAGAACGTTTACTCACAACACCAGATGAATTTAAAAATATAACTATTTCTGGTTTGAACTGACAACAAATGTCTTGTTTTATTGCGAATTGTTTTGTGACTCTAGCACAGCCGTTCGTTTCTGTGTGGAACACACATGCGTAGGGGAAGACGACGATGTTATTCACACACACTTGTTTATAAATACATGTATACACACACACACATATACATATCAACACCAACTTTTTTTTAAAACTTCAAGTCGATATTTTAGTAGCAGAGAGACACTATAAAACAGATTATTGTTTTTAGATGCCACACTGTCACCGGAACCACTTGCTTTTATCTTACAACTGAAGACACAGCCGTCTTGACTTCTTCTACCTGGATTAGTATCGACCCTTCTGTTACTGATGCAAGGCTTGAAAACAAATTTACTATACACAAAGATGGCCCTTCTCCAACTCTGAGAACACAAAGGTGTAACATAAAAAGCCAGTGCAGGCAGAGGGGCTGGCGTGCCCCTGCTCGCTGTAGCTAAGCCCGCACCCTCCGTCAACGGCCACCACCTCCCACTGTAAGAGCACACTTTCTTCTTTGCTGACTCTGAAGGATGAGAAGCACTTTTTCCTTCCTTTGACCCTTACTTATCTCCTGAAACAAATTTTAATATATTTACATATTCTGCTATTGAGAGTAGGTAAGGCCAACTGACTCTTGAATTAAAAAAAAAAAAAAAAGGCTTCCTATGTCATGCTTGCCACTAAAAGGTGAAGGAAAAAAGAACACGGCTAAGAAAGAAAGTATACTCAGAGCAAGACAACCAAACTAACTAAGGTTATTTTTGAGTTTCAGCTGTTTATCCAACAGATTTGCTTTGGATGCACATGTGGGCTGCGCTGTGCTGTTAACTTTAGGGAAACTTCCTTCCTTCCTTCCTTCCTTCCTTCCTTCCTTCCTTCCTTCCTTCCTTCCTTCCTTCCTTCCTTCCTTCCTTCTTTTCTTTCAGTGGAATGGAACGTCTGTCCTCTGCCAGGTGCAAATGGCATTCCACACCCCATAGGGGTACGAGAGTTCTTTCACATCCCATTTTGGTATGAAGATCCTCAAGGAAAACTTGTTACCCTGTGGCCAAAATGCAGGCGCTCAGCTCACAGCCTTGGCTTACATACAGAACACTGGCAATTCAGATTTAGAATCAACAAAAGTGTATTGTCAGTCGAGGGCCTGCCCACAGACTGCTTATCCAGGCGGCCTTTGCTCCAGCACTTCTGGGAAACACACTCGTAGAGGGTAGACAGCAGATCCCAGAGGATCTGTGATGGAGAACATGCACCTGGGGAGAGTTGAGAAAAATGCTCACACAAGAGTTCAAGACCTCTGAAGCATTTTGAAAGAAGCAGGGAACTGATATTAACCAAATGCAAACTACTGAGGAGGAGGGGGCAGTGGCGACAGAACAGTACACACAGGTGCACAGGCGCTCACGCATACATACACGGATACACACACACACACACACACACACACATACACAAACACACGAGCTCTGTCCTGAAGACAAAGGGGATGCAGTAAGATAGACAAGGTTCATAACTTAAGGCTGGTAAAACCCACGCACACACAAACAGAATCCAAGTCTGTCACTTTAAAAAAATGGAAATCAAAGCTATCCCAACCCCTTCCCCACAACAAAGCCCACAATTTAAACCTCATACATGCAATTGTTTCCATTATTGCAAGAAAGATAATGCCATTGAAGTAAAATAAAACCCAAACCATAGGACAAACGGTGAAAAGTCTTGAGAATCCAGAAGAAATGAACTGAAGGTTTGTGGGTGCTTGTTTTTTTTCTTTTCTTTTTCTTTTCTTTTTTTTCTTTTGTTTTTTTTTTTTTTAAACAAGTGTTTTATCAGACAGGCAGTCTTAGATTTATATACAAAAGTAAAACTGAAAATATAGTTTTGTTCTCTGTACATTTCTTTTAATTTTTTTTCCCTAAAAAAAAGGAAAAAAAAACCACGCTTGTATACTTTTCTAAACAGGATAAGGTAAAACAGAGCATAGAGTTCTCTTCTGCCAAGTCATTTAATCTGGGATGGGGTGGAAGCAGCAGGGTGAGGGCGTCAGTCCAATGAGATAATGTCTGGTATGATGCCAAAGATGGACGCCGTGTCTGTGCTGCTCCTGCTGGCCACCCCATGGCCGTGGCTCTCCCTCAGACTGTTGGAAGACACAAGGCTGCTGTTGCTGCCACTACTGCTTCCGTTGGTAGCTGGCAGAGAAGTGCTTCCTCCTGCACTTAGTTGATCAAGAAACATCTGCGAGGAGGTATACGGGAAAAATCGGGAGGAGTGCAGGAGGTCCTGGTCATCGGAGACCGCCGCCGCTGCTGCGGCCAGCAGGGAGGTGTTGTAATGCTAGGAGGGACCAGAGACAAGACACTCCGTTATCATCAGACGCACCTCTGTGTGCTCTTCTCAGCAGAGCAAGGCCCCTCAAGTGACAACACATTCTGTAGGAAACGACTGGCCACTATTACTGAGAGTGCTTCGGCACGGTATCTGAAACTGGAATAACCCTTCTGACTGTGTGTGCATGTGTGTGTTTTAGTTTGTACTCCGTGTTCAGAAGCAGTAGGAAGGGCACATCCCACATTTCCAATGGCAAGTCCAGCCTGAGCACCGTACCACAGATGCTCAGCTGCTCCCATGCCCAGGCTTGCTGCTCTGCAGCCTGTCTCTGCTCTCAGCACTGCAGGTGAAAAAACAAGCCATGTCCCACCTTCGTAGGCCCCCTCAGGGTCTCTGTGGGTCAGGGACTGCTGCTGAGTGGCTGTGAAGGCAGGCTGAGGACGGATCTGTGCACTCTGTGGGCGTCCCCAGCACTCTATGCTTAGGCCATTCTACACTTATTTAAGAAAAATCCCAAAGCTCTCTCTCTTTAATTAACCAGTTACCTAACAATTTTACTTTGCTTTAAACCACGAGTTCTAATACTTTCACATGACAATGTTTTGTGATCATAACTGCTTCTACTACTTCCTCGGGTTCCCTCTCCCTCTAGCTGATCTTTCTTTTTCCCAGTCTACTTGGAATGTGTGTGTTCCAATGCGTGCTGCTTACAGAGCACAGACAGCGTACCAGTGGCTATACCACTGAAAACAATGTCTCCCCATTAACCATTAACTGCCTACAAGTCTTTACCTTCTGACTATTCTTTATAACACTTAAAATATGAATATACCATACGGCTATGCAGAAAGTTCCTTTCTTCCTATCTATACCCTATGAGATATAGTTATGTATTTTGCTAAAAAAGACAAATTCATCAGCCCCATCCCCTCAGGTCTACACAGGCCAGGGAGGGGTTAGAATCAGTCTACTAGCCACATCTTGTTTCCGGGAAGGTTTTCAGGACAGGGACAATGCTGCTTCTGGGTCCTTGATGACCTACTAGGGTTAATCCTGAGCAGGTGCCCATTCTTCAGAACCATGCTGTGGTGCTTTTCTTGGTTTGTCCCTTTCCATCTGAGATGCAGCTGTGAACAGTGCACAAGCACGCCCTTTTCTGATGTCTTTGTTTCCAAGCATCTGAGGGGGCTGCTGCTGTCTGTGTACTCCTCACAAGCACGCCCTTCTCTGATGCCATGGTCTCAAGCATCTGAGGGGTTCATGTCTGTGGACTCCTCAGTGTCCCTGTAGCAGTGTAGCTTGGACAAAGGTCCTACTTGGGCAGTGGGTCCCAAAGGCCACTAAATCTCTTTGATCAGCCAGCATGGTGGCTCAGCAGATAAAGGAGCTTGGTGTGTAGCTCAAGTACTTGAGTTCAGTGGGTGGATCGCATACAGAGGTGGAGAGAACTGACTCCACACAGCTGTCCTTCGACTTCCAAACACGTGCTATGTTACACCAAGCGACACCATGCATGCAATAGTCATACAAAAATTAGAAAAATATATACAGGGCCATAGGAGGAGCTGAGGAGGGAAAGGGACGGATGGAAATAATGTAAATAAAGTATACTCATGTATGAAACCCTAAAAAAATCTCCTTGACTTATCTCTATTGGTTGGGTCAAGAGTCATCTGTTGGAACACCACCACCCTGACTGGCACAACGAGGATGCGTATGAGCACCGTCCCCAAAGCACAGCTTCTTACAAAGTTTGCTATTCTTCAATCAGTGCTCTTAGCTTCCTGGCATGAAACCCAGGAGGGCATTCTGGACAGAGGTCGGGTCACTGCTTTGACAGTGACAGCTACAGAACCAAGAGGGAGGAGCTTCTGTGTCTGTCCTTAGTCCATGTCCGTAGCCACTTCTCTATGGCTGAAGCAGGGCTTTTTCAATCTGTGTCTGTCTCACTGTTTCTGATGAGACTTCTTCCATTTTGTTCTTGCTTTTCAAGTCTGTAGCTCTGGTGCAACAGGACAGCCTGACTGGTGGGTAAGAATCACTGACTGTTTCCTTCCACACTCCTTCATCACTTTTAGTTTTGTATCCAGGTCATTAGATATGGCCTTTCAGTAACTCATTTTGTACATGTCGGGACTGAGACGAATAGAGCAGACCGAGCTAGAACCAAGCATGGCATACTGTGTACCTGAAAGTCAATACATCTGTGCTCGCAACAGCTAGTACTCACAGCCTGCGTGCGACTCTACCAAACACACCACTGGCAATGCAGTGGCACCACAGGCTATATACAGCAGCTATGATGTCCTGGGCACCAGGACATTCTCATACATCCGTCACACGGCTCACTCCCCTGTGTCTTTATACAACAGTACTGAGAAATCAACAGGCAGTCACTGCCTTTACCCTGAACTGAGGGTGGAGGGCGATGAACGATGCTTTTATTTAAATTCTTACAGCTAGAGCAACCCTGGGCACATGCACTGTATTTTCTAAGGAAATTCATTCTTTCTTCTGGCTATGTATTATACTTTTAGATATTTTAATATACAATTAAAGAAGTAGATTATTTTCACATTAACATACCTGATTGTCTCCTGATAAGAAAGGAAAGAAATCTAATCCTGTGGAAAGAAAAAAAAAA
>NW_021608054.1:0-12589 GCF_004785775.1 Grammomys surdaster | reverse complement strand
CTCTCTCTCTCTCTCTCTCTCTCTCTCTCTCTCTCTCTCTCCTCCCCCCTCTGTCTCTCAAGTTTGTGGCCCTTTATACATACATAACACACACAAATATATACACACACATCATATACATGTACATATACATATTCATTCGAGTTGAGAATCCAGAGGGAGAACATGGATCTTTAAGGGCTGATCTTGAAGGTTATAAGCCCTCAGTTCTGATCTGCTTTCTGGTTTCTGCCTCCCATGACATGCAAAGCTTTCACTATCTCTTCCCACTGTCATGATGGACAGAGCCCTCTGAAACCAAGAGACAAAATGAATGCTTCCCCTAAGCTCTCCATGTCAGGTTACAGCCACAGTGCCACAAAAGGAACCAACATTGTTTTCAAAAATATCACATTAAAATCTCAACGTTCCCCTGCTCAGAAAGGCCCATTTTAGTGGCACAACAATCTCTCATTTTATTGATCTCCATTGAGAGGTACATTTAGTTTGTTTAGGCATCTGGAAGTCTGTAGGACACCATGTAAAGTGTTTTTATTTATCCAAGAATGTCCCATGTGAGGATGTGTGAATCCTTAGACTGAAGGGGTGAAAGGTTACATGGCATTGAACAGATCATCCGTAGCACAGAACTGTGGTGTGACACTTTCACAGCGAGAAATGGCACCGTTTAAGGGTGGGCTGGTGTAATGAGAAGTGGTACAGTCCTTAACAACCAGCTTGTGTGGGTGAGGGCTGACTGCTAATCTCCTAGTACAAATACTTTTCATCACAGCTACGTTGAGAAGCAAACAGAACGCCAATGAGCAGGGTAGGGGGAAAAATGTCTTCACTATCATGGAGTTCTCTTGCCATGTAGACAAAACACTCAGAAGCTCTGGCAGCAACACAGCATGGCCAGATACCTGCATTGCAATGTGTTTCTGATGTTTTATTACCAACCTTTAACCTTTTAAAGTTGGGTCAGGGTGCAAGCGTGTCTACCAGCTGAGTCAACCTCCGGCTCTTCCCACGTTTTAATATGCCATTTAATTATAGGCTTATATAATTTTTACTAACAGCTCTGTTTGACATATAGTCTGGAACATTCCTGAAAACGGTCATCTCCAAAGGGTCCTTGTACATCATGGGGAAGAAACACAAGCTGAGGTCGGATCTGGTTGAGAGTCTCTGCTGCTTGGAGCTGTACAGCAGGGGAGCCTCCGTTTCTTCTTTACACTTTAGTTTTCTTGAGTGGGAGGTGAGAGCGTTAAGAGAACCTTTGGATTGTCATGGGCATTAAATCACATTTATCAAACCTGTTCTCCCTAGAAAGGGTGGCTCTGATGCTAAATATTTCACGTAGCCCATGCTGGAGCAGTGATCACGATGTGTCTTTTTCTTTTTTATTAATGAAGGGAGGAAGTCTTCATAGACCTGTGCTCTGCCTTACATAATGATGTGATTTGCATAATTCAAGGGAACAGAGGCTTTCTTAAAGGCCAGAGACCATGTTTTCACTGAGAACAAACACTTTTCCTCGGGGTGTGTACAGTTTAGTTCCAAAACGTTTTCTTTTTCTCTTAGAGCTTGGAAAACTCTAATAGAAGGTCCTAATTATTGGAGAACCATTGTTTCCTGAGTCTGGAGACCTACAGGTTCCTGGGCCTGCCTCCTTTGTGGACTTACAGAAAATAGTTAAGATGTGAGAAGACACAGAGGTCACCTTAGAAAAGGAGAGGGGCAGTATGAAGGGGGTGTAACCAGAGAACAGGGAGCAAACAAGAGGAACCTGGTGAAGGTTTCTGGTCCTGGAGGTTGGGCGGTTTCCACAGTTACACAGTGTGGTTCTCATGGGTTTTAAACTAGACTTCTGAAATCTGTAAGTGAATATTTCTCATATACTGGTGAGTTTGGGTATCAGATGATTCCCTCTTTCTCTGTATTCAGGCTTACATGCTAGGGCATCAATAATACATTACCATTCAAAGGTGTTGTGGACATCAAGGGTCTAGAGAAGTCCTTGCCATTGGGGTGCACCCAGGAAGGTGACTTGGTGACTCTGGCCCCTTTCTCTTGCTCTTTGTTCCTGGGCATGAGTTGAAATTGGTCCCACCACACACCATCATTGCTGCCTTCGTCACCCACCAGAGGACAAAAGTTAGCAGCTTCCTGACTCACTGAGTTGGACTGAAGTCTCTATAGCATGAACTAGTAGAAACCTTTCATTATTATAAGGAAAATTTCACAGGCATTTAATTATAATGACAGAAATTTGACTAATGTGAACATACTGTGTGTTTCACATGGTGAATAATAGGAAGGACATTTGATGCTAGTGAACAGTGAATGACCCTCATCTGTACTGAGCTTGAATCTACTGGGGGAAAAACATATTATTTGCAATTAAACTGATTAAATGATATTTACAAGCAGCAACAGGTTCTATGAAGGAGAAAGATTTGATAAGATTGTAAATGTTGTTTTCTTCTAAAAAGCAATGCAAGTCTGTGAAGAGTTTTAAAGATGGTAGGGAGATTGCCCTGGATGTTGTGTGAAGAATGGATTAGAGGGAGTCCTGTTGGATGCACAGAGATAATGGATTAGAGGCTGCTCTGTTGAATGCACAGAGGCAGTGAGAGCCTGTTGTGATGACTTAAGAACAGTGTAACAGTGTACTGTGCCAGTGTGGCCGCTAGAGAGACAAAGCCAGGTTGACAGAAACTAGGATGTCAGGATCTGAGTTACCTGTGATCTCAGAAGAAGGCACTGAGGCAGGAAAGATGACTCAGTCATGCTCCAGCATTTTGGTAAGCAAATCAAGCATAGCATAGAGATTTACATCCAGGGCTATTTCTGCAAGTTTGCCAACCAGAGAGACTCTATGGAAACCTTACAAGATCTTTTATTTGTGTTAATTTCTGGAAACAAAGCAGCCACTTCCTCCATATCCTCTTTGCTGCACAGCACTGAGGAGCCTGATGAGGGCATGTGGAGGTGAAGTTTGCCTGTATATGCTCTAGGTTTAATGGTTTAAAGTTATAGGAAGCTGCCCTTGCCTCTTAGGAGCAATGATACCCCACAGAGTCAATACCCTATTCAGGGACAGGTTGGAAGTGTAATGTCATGGGATGGTGTCTTCTACCAGCCAGCTGTAGAGATGCTGCCAGAGTCAGGCTTGAACGAACACGGTTGAAATTGATGTTCTAATTTTATTGGGGGAGGGGAGGGGGAGCTGCACTTTGCACTTAGTAGAAGCCAGAAACGTAAGCAGAAATGAGGAACATGGCCGTGATAACATTCTGAAAGTTCTATGGTTACAGGAGGAGAAATAACCCCAGTGTTAAGATCACTGAGAAGGAGAAAGAAGTCACACTTTGAGAATTTAGATGTTAACAAGGATGTTTCACACTTGGGAGGCTGAGACAGGAAGATTGGAAGTTTCGTTCCAACCTGTCCTGTGTGAAGAGGCCCTGTTTTGGACAATAAGGAGAGAAAAGAGAGGCAAAGAAACAACAAACCAAAGGACATCTCACTAAAACATTATGAAGGGTCTGGAGAGATGGCTCAGCAGTTAAGAGCACTGACTGCTCTTCTAGGGATCCTGAGTTCAGTTCCCAGCAAGTACATGGTAGCTCACAACCTTCTGCAATGGTATCCAATGCCCTCTTCTGGTGTGTCTGAAGACAGCGTTAGTGTACTCATATACATAAAAAAAATCTTAAAAATATCATTATGTGGGCTGTGTGGATTAGACACTTTCAAAACAAAACAAAAACAAAACAAAGCAAAGCAAAGCAAAACAAAACAAAATCACCAAGCAAACAACAACCCAAATCAGACAAAACAGTAAAGAAAATACATTTTATGATCATGCTCCTTTATTTGGCAAAGGAACCTTGTCTAATAAGCTCAGTGAGCTTTCATTATGGTCTTTCCATAGAGGAATGAATTTATTCAACACTGTCTAATAGTATAAAAAATATATTTCAAAATTTTTTCCTATAGCTTACTAGAAAATCAAACAAAGGCTAAATAGAAGACAGGGCTACTCAAATGGATGGATACTTTGAAAACAATGGCTGGGATGACTGTGGGCCCAGATTGGCTTTTCCTTCAAGAAGAAGTTGCAACAATTGTTGTGTTTGAGTTGCTTCAAAAATATTTTTTAGAGTGTATACGCCTGTGGAGACCAGAAGTGGGCAAAGATCCCTAGGAATTGGAGATACAGACTCTGTTAACTGCCTTATATGGGTGCTGAGATCTGAACCTCAGGACTGAGCAGAAGACACTCTTAACTGCTGAGCCCTCTATCTGACCCTTAGCTAAGTTGCTTTTAAGGAGACAGGAAAGAGTGGGCTTACTTTGAGAGAAGAGCTTCCAGGTTAGAAGGTAGAATCATAACCCTTGAAAGTCCTGGGGACTCTGCAGAGCACAGAAAATCTATGTTTACTTGGATCACAGGTAAGTGAGTCACCAGGGCCTCTAACTTGTCTTGAATAACAGATAAGCAGAGAACACAAGGATTAACACATCCAAAAGTAGAACACGCCCTGTCAGAAGAAACAGAAGATTGGATTTCTTCAATGTGATAAACTTTTTTGAATTAATAGTTAGGAAATTTCAAATGGAAAAAAATAGATGTTACACAGCCAATTCAAGAATTATTAGTAATTATAAAAACATATATAAAATGATCTAGTAAACATTAAAATACATGAAACATCAGGTCAGGGTTCAGAACTGAACAGGAAACAGAATAATAAACTCCAACCTGAATAACTTTTAAACTCTCTTGCACATGGAAAATACCTGTAAAACTGGGGTTATAGCTTAGAAACAGAGCTCAAACCAGCATGTGTAAGGCAAGGTTCATCCCTGCCCAGCCCTGAACAAGCAGAAGAAGAAAGATGAGGACAAGCAGAAGAGGAGGAAAAAGTTCTGTTATTTTTAAGTTCAAAACAATGAACAAGTTTAGAAACCACCTACCAGCTGTTTGGGGCCCAGACTGTAGTGGGTGCCTAGGAAGCTGTTCAGAAAGGTGAGAGTTGTAGACCAGGGACATGGAGGGTCTGGTTCTTGAGCAACCTGTAAGCACACCAGCATCCTATTGTTCAATTCCTTTATCATCAGAGGTGATAAGATAAAGACAAGGCAGTGTGACTCTGTCTGTGATTGCTGAGGGCTTCAGTTTTAACAGTCATGTTTCCTTTACTTCATAGATACAGTATTTTAAGCAAAGAGATGCTTTAACATGTTGTGTATGTGTGTGTGTGTTTCACTAAGAAGTTTCAATGTAGCAAGAATTTCTGCCATTACAAAGAGGCTGAGCCTTACTTGATAGATAATTTTTAAAATCAACCTCTTTTCTAAAAGTTTTATGTAACAAGCTTATCTAAACAGCTGATGAGGCTTGATACACCATTTTAACTGTGCTGTTGAAGGCATTCTGGAATGTTTGAATAAAAGAAATGAGAAAATATAGCCTCTTGATTGGGGAGTATGTAAGATGCACCGTATTTTATCATCTAAGTTTTCTTTAAAATATTGAAAGAACACCCTGAAAAAAATCTTAAAGGAATCTGACAGTAAGGTTGAATGATGCTTTTAGCAGATGATTCTCACTTGGAGATTAAAGGGGGTCCTTTCACCAACATTCCATGCCATTGGTTCCTCTGACATGCTCTGCCTTTGAGACATTCTTCTATCTAGATCATCTCAAAAGCTGGGGAAAAGGAACCTCAGAGGCAGTTATTTCAGGATAGAAACTCAAGTCCTCCAAAACATTGACTGCCAAAGTGCCAGTAAGACCCTTCAGACCCAGATTCAGGTAATGGCCAGCCTAGCCAATTCTAACTGTAATTTCTTAGGTTCACACTGTTGTAATCTTGAAACTGTGGTTAATACCAAAGGCAGAGCTTGGAGAGTCCTGTAGCTGACTAACCTTTATGCTATGACCTACCTCCTACTATTCTCCTACTCCCCCCTCACGCTGCCCCCTCCCACACTGTCCCTGTCCCCTCATGCTGGTTTCTACCCTTCACACTGGCCTCTCCCCCTTGTCCTGGCCCCTCTCACTCACATTGTCCTCCTCACATTAGCCCCTCCCCAATAGTTCCTCTTTCTGCTTCCTTGAAACATTCCCCACCACTCTTTCTCATTCCCTACTACTGTTGAGACCTCTTCCTCTCCTTTCTACTTTCATGTCATATATATGTGTATATATATCGCTATATGTCAATCTATATCTATATATCTATATCTATATATCTATATCATCTATATCTATCATCTATCTATCTATCTATCTATCTATCTATCTATCTATCTATGTATCAATATATATCCAAATTTAAGTCTAAATGCCACATTCATGGGGAGCATGTACTGCTTGTTGCTCTGAGTCTGACTCACTGTTGAGTTCTGGGCTCAATATACATCTTCTCTTTCTGCTAAAATGACGTGGTGAAGGATTTCCAACCTCAAAGTGAGAGGCTCTTCCAGAACATTTTATCAAACGGAGACCACACTGTCCATCAGGTAAGAGGCTTTGCAGGGACCATTCGCAAGTAGTATATGACTGATTTAAAGTATATAGGGAAGGCATTTAAGCAGGGTTCATGGAATGGGCTTGTGTTAGGCTTTCCACAGACCTCTTGCCATGACAACAGACCTTGGTAAGAAATGATTCTGAGCCTGCTGCCATCAACAAGAAAAATAAAGCCAGCAGCCATCATGGCAGGGCCTCCTATATACCTCTCAGGTCTCTTCCTGAGCCTGCAGCCTGTTCTTGTTCTGTGCTCTTTCTGCAGGAGGCTTCTTTTAGCTCAAAGTGAAATAAACACACTTAGATGCTTTATAGGAGTTTCCATCTTGTTTTGGAATTTTATTTAATCCATCAAATTAGTAACTTCACACATTCAAATAAATACTTTCAGTTTTAAATCATGAAATTTTCTTCATTCTCATAGTCCTCTTCAAATACAGTCACAACCAGCAGTGACTTCTGAAGAGAGAAACTGAAATTTCCTTCAACAAATCGAATATATACCACATAAGCAGAAATATATAGCTACAGTTAATTATAAACTTACATCGCAGTTAAAGAAACAGTTTTCTTCAATATTATAGAAACCAGAGAAAAAGAAAAAAAACAGGAATTGCCGTGAAATTCACAAAATGAACATAATTCTGCAATCGAGGCGATCCCGCTGAGTCTCCTACAGTGCTGCTATCCTCAGGTATAGGAAATAATTAGGATTTCATATGCAAAAGCATTCACAGACTCCTGGGATGCACCTGGCAGGCTGGGAAGTCTGAGATGAGAGCTTTGTTTCTTGAGTGCAGCAAAGAGCTTGATAAAGAGCCTGTGCGGTGTGGTCACGAAGCGAGAGAGGATGAGGGATGGATGAGGTATGGGAGAGTCTTCACGGGTCCATTCAGTCCCTCTGACACGAAGACGCTTAGCAAATACAGTTTGGGTCTCCTGGGACAATGGTATGCTCCCCTGAACAGTAAGATGAGGAACTATCAGAACTCACACTCCACCCGTTCCCTGTTGCTGATCTTCTGTGCTGATCTTTGAACTGTGCTGTACCGACCATGCCAGTACAAAGGACCACAAAGACAGAGCTTGCTCTGTGTCTCTTCCTTTCAGCACACATGATGATGGATGTAACTCTCTGGGGCCAACTCATCATTGAATGTGCCTTCAGTCAAGCAATTTACCAATTCTCCCCAAGACTGAAATATGTATCCCACCCCACTGTTGACACATGACTAGCTACTTTTAAGTTCACTAATTTGGTGAACAAAATTGTTGTATGGAGCTTCCTGGGGAGAGGTGAATATATATCTTTTTACTCAAGACAGAATATCAAGAGAGACAAAGGAAACGCTTCCATTCCAGTCTAGCATGCTGGACTAAGGAGTTTACCACAGTTGCTTACCTGAACATCAGTGAGTGGTCAAGCTGCATTGCCAAAAGTCACAAAGGCTGCATCCCGGCAGCTCAGGTTGAAGGATGTTCCTGGAAGACAGCTCTTCACTGCCAGAAGTTAGTGTTAAATAAAGTTGTACTGTTATGTAACCTCTAGGAAGATTCTTTTGCATCTGGGTTTGATTTTATCTTCTCTCTTCTCTCCAGAAGATACTTTGTGTTTCTCTTTCATTATGATAAGCGCACACAACTTTCAGAAATCCTGAGGGCTCCTTTGCAGGGTGCTTGTGTCCCTTGTGCACTGCACAAAGGCTTTAAGTGTTGTCCCTAACAAGTAAATTTGGATTTTTTTATTGCAGAAATCCATCCACTCGTTCCTTCATGAGGTTCTTAAGCTTTCCAAGGGAGGGTGTGTCCCTGGTACTGTCTCATTATGAGCAAACCAGCATCTTAGCATCACCTCACATCTCCAGTGTCATAGCACTCCTCTGCCAAATCCTCAGATTCTAAACATATATAGGGATATGTTTGGTGGAGGCATGGTATGGTGCAGAGAAAGGATGCCTCTGCGGGCCCATACTGAGGCATCCCTTCCCCCTGAGGTACCAGCCATACAGTGGTGTAGTATAGAGTAGAGTTTATTTGGGGCATGGGGAGGAAAGTTGATAGGGTAGTAGAGACAAAGAAAGGCAGATAGATAAATAGATAGATAGATAGATAGATAGATAGATAGATAGATATGATGGATAGACAGACAGATAGATGATAGATAAGTAGATAGATAAGTAGACAATAGATGATAAAAAGATGATAGATAGATAGATAGATAGATAGATAGATAGATAGATAGATAGATAGATAAGAGGAGTAGAGGCTGGACATGAGCACATGGAGGGGGAGAGGAATGGGGAGAGAAGGAACAGAGGAAGAGGGGAAGAGAGAAAAGAGAAGAGAAAAGAGAAAAAGAGAAGAAAGGAGACAAAGAGAAGAGGAGAGGAGAGGAGAGGGGAGGGGAGGAGAGGAGAGGAGAGGAGAGGAGAGGAGAGGGGAGGGGAGGAGAGGAGAGGAGAGGAGAGGAGAAGAGTAGAGTAGAGTAGAGTGGGGGGGTCAAGCAGCCCCTTTTTTTAGTGAGTCAGGCATACCTGGCTGTTGCCATGTAACTGTGGAATGTAGCCTAGAAAGGAATGCCAACACTTTGTCTTGTCAACAGGACAGTGGTGGTTCCAATGACATTGGTCATCTAAACCTCTCTCAGGTAGAACTTCTTTCTGCTTCTTAAGTTCATCTGTGTTCTAAGGAGACAGGCCTCAGTCACCTCATAATCATTTAAACAGCTGTGCACACCCTGCCTCCTCTCCAAGGACTGCTGAACGCTCTCCAGGTCCTCTTCATCTTTTCCTCGTTCATGCTTCTGCACACTTCTGTCTGGATCTATCCCTCCTTGAGACTCTTTGGTGAAACCTTTCTCTTACTGAAATATGATCCTGCAATAGGACAAGTGTTAAGTTCCCATCTTATCACTTTTAATGATGTTTTTATTCTTGGTTCTGGCATAGTTACAGTGACAAGTGTCAAATATAATGTTTTCTGGGAAAAAAAGGGAGAGAGAGTCTGCTTTCTGTATGATTACATGTGAATGTAACTAGTGTGTAATTTCCACTTTAATTTAAGTTTTCAGGAAATAGAGAGTGTGGTCTCCATGCTGTATACTTTTAAACTCTTTTTCAAAGCAGCATTATGTATTTACTAGCTTATGGATTTCTCATAGAATATTGTTGACCTTCTGCTGTTTGCTAAACACTTAATGGGTTCTGGGGCCAAGAACCATGGCTTGGGAATTAGAACCTAAGGTCAAATGCTAGGCCTGTATTTACCAGTCCCGACAGTGGTGTGCTCCCCTGGACAGTAAGATGAGGGACCATCAGAACTCACACCCCACCCCTTTCTCTGTTTCTGATCTTCTGTACTTTAATTCACATAAAAATTCCTCATTCACTTAAGTTATTTGGTTGTCAATAGGCTTCCTATTGTTCTGTATATGACATTCAAACCACAGATACTTTGTCATTGCTCCAGAACCCCTGGGTATCACAATCTGCAGGTGTTCAAGTGTTACACAAAATGGCACACTATCTGCATATAATCTACACATCCTCTTGCATACTTTAAATCTTGTCTGTATTATTTTTAGCACCTAATACAATATACATAATATGAAAATGCCTAATGTAATATGCATGGCACATAAATATTTATTATGTTATATTGTTTATGGAATAATGACTAGAACACACCTGGACAGTATATATAAATTTGGCACAAAAAATACATGCTCCCCTTATGTACACATATCTGTCTTAGGTGGATTGAATTTCAGAACACGGAACCTGCTGGTTGGAGACCATCTATATACCGCAGCTTAAAGCTAAGATCTCCATGATCTGGCTTCTCCCTGCCTGTCACACCCTCATCAGCCTCTCCTCCCCTGACCTCAGACAGAGTCCTTCTGAATCTAACAATCTAGATACGTCTCTAGTCGTGAATCATTCATGCCAAAGTTTCTCAAATGACTTTTATTCACAAAGTTCTTCTTGTTCAACTTTGGCAGTACTGACCTCTGCTTCCATCTTCTGGCTGCTCCATCTGTCCCTCTATCCATGTTCATTTCATGATACATTAATACTTAGAATTATTCTATTTGTTCACCTGTTTGTTTTTGATAGGGCTTCAAATAGCCTAGTCTGTCCAGAAACCAACCATGTGGGCCAGGCTGGCTTGGACCCCTGACCCTCCTACTTCTGCCTCACAGGTGCTGGGCTCCAGTCAAGTGGGCCCTTTGTCTGATTGTGTGTTTATCATCTTCTTTTCTGCTGGAAAAAGTGTGGTGTTTACCAATCTAGCTGCTTGCCTGAAGCATTATTCAACAAAAACAAATGTTCCCAAAAAGGGTTGGCTTTATTAACAAGAGTAAATTCTTTATAGGTTTAAATGAAGTTTAGTGTCTGGGAGCAGGCATGATGGGTTGAGGGTGGTTGCTATTGCTGTTAATGAGATAAGGGTAGAAATGTCTAAGCTTTTGTCAGGAGGGTGTATAATTGACAGATCAAGTCCGACGATGAACAGGGTAGAATGGGGCTGGATGATGGGGCTTTTGTGATACTAGGCTGTGAAGATGTCCTTAGAAGTTCTTACACAACCATTATTTTACTCTTGAATGTCCTGAGGTGGGAGTTCTGGGAACAAGAGTTGTATAAGATCTGAAGTTGGCATCCATTCCAGTCCTTCCAATCTAGATTTAATGTTTGTTACTCTCTGCTCAATGCAGAGTAATGGCTTCCGTGCACTGGCATTTCTGTTTTGCTGCCTTTGTCTTTTGCTCCAGAAGAGTCATTGAATGAGAAACATGTGATGAAGACCATGATTTCAAGACCATTTCTCCTCTCTGTGCTGGTACCTAGAAATGATTTAGGGGAATTAGCCCTCCCATAGTCTCCATAAAGCATTCCAACACTTGCCCACATTAAATCCAGCCTAAGTGGTGTGCATGCATTCTGCTATGCCATTAGACTGGTCTAGCTTCTTCTAGTCCTGTCTTACACAGACACTTGGGGGCTGCCTTTCATATCCTGAAATCATTTGCTCGGTTTTACAGATTGTATTTACCTTCAAAGAATCCGTACTATTCTTTCCCACAACTTTCTGTAATGATAATTTTGTGTTTAGAAAGTAATTTCTTTCTAGAAAATCTGCAGAGCATATTGTGGTAAATAAGAGCAATCTTCCAATGTTTGTGGCAAGACCCACAACATTTCTATGTTGCTGAGTTACGGATGGAACAAGGCGGGTTTTATTTTTCCACAGTCTCAGTATATTAAAACCGCTATCCAGAATGGCAGTAGGGCTTTTCCTTATTGACTTCTCACATGGGAACATGCCCCAGCAAGGGTTGAATAAGAACCTTAATTTCACCTTAAAACCAGGCAATAGACAATGCAATAGCTTGGTGTTTTGTAGAGAATAGAGTACTGTGAGGGGTGATATGTGTCACTGCACACATACTAAGCAAGTGTGAAGACACCCTATGACAGTGATCTTGCTAGCAAGAATGTCCCTGAACTTAAGAGTCACAAAGAATGTGATTCTATGGGGTCGTGGTGGTGGTGGTGGTAACTGACCACCTGAAAGAATGCAAAGAGAGGAGGGGCTTTGTAAAATCTGGGTAAACAATGATTTCTATCAATTGACCTTTAGAAGGAGTGAGATTGGCTATAGCAAACTTGGCCTTAGATTATCAGGCAATAGATTTCCTATGAAGAATTCTGCTTCAGAAGAAGCTTAAAGGAAAATCCCTCGAAGGGAAGATGTGTACCGCTACAAGGCCAGATTTCAGGTGGTAATTACTACAATAATTATAACACCTTCTGGAGCGGAGAGTGGACAAACAGCAATATAAAAGCGGGCAATATCAGAGGAGGTGAGGGGCTGATGATAGTGGCTTAGAATCACTTGGTGTGTAATGAAAACTTTCATGTTCATTATCTTATTAATTCACACAACAAATGCAAAGATAATAAGCAGACGGCAAAGACAAGAGGTGTGAATCAAAGGGAGCTTATTCTGAGGCCACATTCTGAACTACACTATCTATCCTTGTTAGGGCTTTTTTTTTTTTTT
>NW_021608053.1:0-1121 GCF_004785775.1 Grammomys surdaster | reverse complement strand
ACCAAAACCTAGCTGGCTACTTTTATAAACAAGGCACGAGTCACATGGTTCCCGGACCTTTGTATCTTCAAAATAAATTTAAAAGGTTAATTTTAAGAAACCTTGTCCCTGAATGCAACAGTTTCAGAAATGTCCTTGGTTCTCTAGTCAGGAATGCAGAAGGGAACAGAGGTTACTTATCTCCTCCTAAGTGAGCCCCCACCCATTGCCTGGAGGTCACATGCGAGGGTAGGACTGGAGTCTATTCCCTGTCTGGAAAGCTTTAAAACTATCTCTATGTTTTCAGGGTAAAGGTGAGTTATACCTATCTCCCAGTTTCAGCCAATCTCCAAACAGATTTTATGACTATGCCCTCAGATCGGAAAGTTACAGAAGCTTTGATTAGGGCCACTGTGGAAGGCCACTGTCGAAAACTATTTCTTTGCCTGGGTGGATAGTTAACATCCCAAACTACCCAAGATTTAAGAGTTAATCCCAAACTACCCAAGAGATAAGAGTTAATAGTCCATCTGGGTGTGGGAATGCCAATCACCTAATCACCTAGCCAACACGCCTCCCCTCAGAAAGGAGGCTTCACTTTAAGCCAAACTAAAGAGACAGGGAGAACAGTCATCTCTTAATATATATATATATATCTGAGTGACTCCCATCCCCTGTCCCTTAGGGCAGTTGCTCCAAAGACATTTTAAGGTTCTGTTGACTCAGAAAAGTGATCTCTCTTCCAATCCCCTTTCTCGTGTGTGTGTGTGTGTGTGTGTGTGTGTGTGTGTGTGTGTGTGACTTGTTCTCCTCCTCCTCCTCCTCCTCCTCCTCCTCCTCCTCCTCCTCCTCCTCCTCTTCCTCCTTTTCTCTTGTTTTCAGGTACTGGCTAGAGCCAGTTTGTGCCCAACCTCCAAGCCTAACTCAACCAACAAGGGCTTTGTTGCTGTGCCTCCTCCTACTCTGGGCAGCTTCGGACATTCACAGCTTGCCTGCCCTAGGGTTTTCTTTAACTTCAAATAAAACTGTCTTCAAGGTTTGTTTGTTTGTTTGTTTGTTTGTTTTTTGTTTTAGAAAGGTGAAAAAAACACTATGAAACTGAGTGTACTCACAGGCCTTCAATTCCAGGACTCAGTAGTTTC
>NW_021608052.1:0-4405 GCF_004785775.1 Grammomys surdaster | reverse complement strand
CATGACTTGCTGACATCAGAGTTCGGTAATGAAATCGTGAGCTAGATCATAACTGTGGGCATTTATTTGACTTACAAAGAGAAAAGTTCGTCCTGGAGACATCCCCAAGGCCTTTCACTTCATTTCCTAATGTACATGATGGGTGAGAATTTTTAAAAACTATTTCACGTATATGAGTACACTGTCACTGTCTTCAGACTCACCGGAAGAGGGCAGCGGATCCTGTTACAGATGGTTGTGAGCCACCATGTGGTTACTGGGAATTGAACTCAGGGCCTCTGGAAGAGCAGTCAGTGCTCTTAAATGCTGAGCCATCTCTCCATCCAGAGTGTGAGAA
This sequence comes from Grammomys surdaster, assembly GCF_004785775.1. NCBI lineage: Eukaryota > Metazoa > Chordata > Mammalia > Rodentia > Muridae > Grammomys > Grammomys surdaster. The sequence continues at coordinate 4,068 of NW_021608052.1, read as the reverse complement.
CTTTAAATCTATGCTCTTCTGAAACCCAGCATGTTTGGTTGCCTATCTGAAACTTGCCACAAGAGACAGTAAACCTGAGACAATATCTGAACTATCTCCAAAGTCAGAAACCTCCAGCCGATTCCATTTGCTTCATAAGAAGGGTGATGCACTGAGTGCCTACCCACCTTAGGGAGAAATGGAAACTGAAATCTGTGAGTCTTGTTTGACTATCAAACTGGAGTCCTTGTTCTGTTGTTTCTGGAAACCATTGTTGGGTTTGGGGTGGAAACCGAAAAAAAGTCACTTCAGATACAGAAGCTTAAAAAATGAAAGCTTCATTTTCTGAGCACTCAGTGAGGCAGCCAGTTCAGGATCTGAACCACATTCCCCTGAGACACAGATTGTACAGTATTTTCAAAGGATGGGAACACAAAGTGAGGGGGGAACTCGGGGGCACTGTGGTGTTATCCAATTGTATTTTGACATTATGGGTTGAGCAAGGGAGTACTGGTTGGAGAATGGGCTGTATCCAGGGCAACTTGACTTCAAGGTTCTTAATTCTTTCTCCTCTTAGATATTAGTTCCAGAACTCAGAATGATAAGGGGGACAAAGAAGAGACTCAGATGAATGTAGTTTTAATTAGGGCACAACAGGCAATTGTTTACATATTTTTTTAAATGACATATGGACCTTGGTTTAGATAACAGCAATTTCTAAATTCTTTACTGGTTGACAGACAACTAAGAAAATATTTGGAGAAATGGGATAGGTGTTCCTTACTAGGCCTGGGAACCTGAGCTTGTTTGACCCTGCAGGGAAGATGGAGACCTTGTCCCTGAGATGTCTGGTCTCAGACAACTTTTACAACAGAAGCTGTTCAACTACAGGGAAGTTCCCAGCTCCCCCAGGACCTGGGACCTTGAATTTGGTTTCTCCCTATGATTAAATGGAGTCTGAGAACAAAGTGGCAGCACTTGGAATAAATTTCTTTTGCTTGTTCCCAACACCATTTGGCAAGCCCTTTGGTTGACTGAAGGAGTTTTGGTATTGAATCAAGTCTTTAAATGATTTCTTAAAACATTTATCCTAAGGAATAAGAGGTTGTCTCCACACTATTCAATGGGCCAATGTTTAAGTATTAAGAATCTAACATACTGTCAAGGTGTGGTGGCAGCCCTGCAAGGGATGGGGTAACAGGCTTCACAAACAGCTCCAGGACAGCATCACAAGGGAAAGAAGAAACAGGACAAAGGAAGACACTGAGTCTGGAGGAAAGTTGGGGGAGGGGCAACAGGGTGAGCTGGAGCTGTAGGGCAAGGTCCTGCAAGTATCTATCTGAGGGCTCTGCATGGGGAAGAGCCCTTCTCTCTTGTTCAAAATGAAGAATTTCTGGACAGAAAGCTCAGAGCAGTAAAGCAGGCATGCGGTTGTCAAAACATTGATCTACGGTCACTTATTACCCAGGTGTGCTGGTCACCACAGAGCCTCTTTTGGTCACATCCTGGTAAGATCTGTAACAGGGGGCTCAGCATTGGGTACACATCAGGAGACTGCTGCATTGACATTCCAGTCACGGGTGGTCTGCTTCCATTGGGTGACCCTGATCTGAATTTGGTTTTTAGAGGTGTCCTGGGCTGAATGTCTCTGTCCTCTTAAGGTCTGCATATCCACAGCCTGATCACTACCAGTGTCATGGTAGTTAGAAAGTGGTTATGTCTGAAATGTTGCAAACTAATTTTCTAAAGAAGCAGAAAAGTTGCTCAGCTGGTAGAGCTGCAGTCCACACCTTCCTAATGCTGTGTCCCTTTAATACAGTTCCTCCCATTGAAATAACATCACATCACTTCTTCACACCTGTACTTTTGATAGTTATGACTCACAATGTAAATATCTGATATGCACTTGCAAAGGGGTTTTGGCCCACATGTTGGAGACAAGCCTGGCGAGGGCTTGGGGAGAAGTCTGTGAAAGCTGAAAGATCCGAGCCCCACTGCCAGCGCCTACAGAAGCCATCATAGCCTGGCATGGCTGTATTTCAAGCGTAAGGGAGGGAAGCAGAAGCAGGATTTGGGGGCAGGGTTGCTGGTCAGCTAGACTAGCTAAATCCCTGAGCCCTAGGTTCAGCAAGAGACTGACTCAAAAAATCAAAGTGGGAAGTGACTAAGACAACCAAAGTTGACTGTTGGCTTCTGCATGAGCATGTGCTAGTCTGTACACACACAGACATACACACAAACAGACACACACAAACACACGATTCTATAAGGCCAAATGACTGAACTTTGCAGTTAAGGGAGAACTGAAATGTTGGTAAGAGCCATCTTGAGCTATTTCTAAGCCCCTTTTAAAGCAGAGCATTGCCCGTCCCTGTGTTTGATTAGCATCCTTCCAAATCTGTCAAATGAATTCTTACTACATCACTTGCTTCCATTAATCTCAAAGCTAAGAATGTTCCACTAGCATCTGAAATCTACAACAAAATTCGGTCTTTGCCATAAACCCCCCTACACACTCTTAGGATTTTGTCTAAGCTCCGCCCTACAGTTACCTGGCAACAACCAGCTCTGCCTGACTCACTATGAAAGGGGCTGCTTGGGCCCTCTGCTCTCTCTTGCTCTTGCCTTCTTGTTCCCTCTCTGTCTTCTCCCACTCTCTCCCAATTCTCCTCCCTCTGCTCTGAGCGCTCATGGCCGGCCTCTTCTCTCTCTCTCTCTCTCTCTCTCTCTCTCTCTCTCTCTCTCTCTCTCTCTCTCTCTCTCTCTCTCTCTCTCTCTCCCCTCTCCCCTACCCTGTCAACTCCCCGCCCCATGCCCTGAATAAACTCCATTCTGTATATACTATCATATATCTGGCCCCTCAGGGGAAAGGGATGCCTCAGCATGGGCCCAAAGAGGTACCGACTTCCCCCACACCTGACTATATAGCCACCAAAACATATTCCTCTCTCTTTATCTTTTTATACAACACAACACATGTCTTAGGTTAAAAATGCCTTGACTTATGACTTTCTTTGTTCTGTAACTAGTATAGTTTCAGGTAACCACAGCCACATAAGAACATGTTTTTTGGGAAAACTAAAGTCTGTGTTCTGGGTCATGGTCATGAATATTTGGCTCATGAATAAACTCTCTTATTCCCTTTGAAGTGAGAGCTGAGGTGTTTGGTTTTTTTGTTTCTTTTTAATCAGCCTGAGGGGGCGGGGCATGACAACATTGATGGTCTTATGAAAAGATTCTTTTCCCTCCCTGTGGCCATCTGCAGACCTGAGTAGGTTCTCTCCGTGCCCACCACCATGTTGCTGCCCGGACCCTGCTCTTTCTGCCTCCAGAATGGAAAACAGAAAACTTGGAACCCTAGATTAAGAGTGCTTGGTACTCTCCCATCACATCACCAGTAATTGACAGATAATACATACTAAAACTTGGAATTTGCTCCACAATAACTTTTCCATCCCCAACTCTGACCCTTGCTGTCTCCTCAACACACTTGTGGCCACCAAAGTGGAAGCACACTGTGAGGTTGATACCATGGGGCAGGCTGCATGGACCTGAACTCGGCTCATCCCTGACAACTTGTTTTTGGGACTTCCCAAGAGTCATCTATCTCACCCGGGGGTCCCTCAATTAACCTGGACTTTACTAGACATTGTTCAGCCCTGGGTTTGCAGAGTTTAGGCCAGCCTACCCTCATGGGCTATAGCAAACATTAACACCATTGATTGTACTCTGACGTTCTGGGAGTGTCCTTCCCACCACAGCCCTGATCCTGCTTCTGCCTTAGAGACAGTTACCATTACACAGCAGTTTGTGGGCCCAGAGATGCATGGCAGAGGCCCTCAGGAAGTTCCTGCTATTTAATGGGGGTGTGTGTTGGGAGTGTGTGTACAACACCATGTTGTCATCTCTGGTGGTCTTAAAGACACCCTCTTCTGCCTCTTCACATTCTGTGTCTGAAGAAGGCAAGGGAAACCCAGGCCCACATTGATCTCCTTAAAGCCTTCTTAGAGTTGTTTTGTTTTGTGGCAGGGTGAGGGTGGGAAGGGTCAGATAAACACATGCAGCTGTGGATCAGAAAACAGCCTGCAG
>NW_021608051.1:0-12039 GCF_004785775.1 Grammomys surdaster | reverse complement strand
GGAAAGGAAAGGAAAGGAAAGGAAAGGAAAGGAAAGGAAAGGAAAGGCAACGAAAGGAATGGAATGGAATGGGATGGGATGCGATGGAATGGAATAGAATCGAATCGAATGGAATCGAATCGAATGGAATCGAATCAAATGGAATCAAATCGAATGGAATGGAATCGAGTGATATGGAAAGCAATGGAAAGTGTAGTTTAGTGGAGTGGAGTGGAATGGAAAGAATGGAAAGAAATGGTAAGAAAATTAAAGGAAAGGAAAAGAAAGGAAAGGAAAGAACAGAAAAGAATGGAAAGGAATGGAAATGAATGGAAATAAGTGGAATGAAATGGAATGGATCAAATGGAGTAGCATGGAGTGGAGTGGAGTGGAATGGAATGGATGGAATGGAATTGAAAGGAATGGAAGGAAAGGAATGTAAAGGAATAGAAAAGATTGGAATGGAAAGGAATAGATTGGAAAGGAAAAGTGTGGAACAGAATGGAAAGGAAACGATAGGAATATAAAGGAAAGGAATGAAAAGGAAAGGTAAGGAAAGGGAAGGGAAGGAAAGAAAGGGAAAGGAAGGGAAAGGAATTGAAAGGAATAGGTCAGGAAAGGAAAGAAATCGAACTGAATGGAAATGAATGGAAAGGTAAGAAAAGCAATGGAATGGAATGCAAAGCAAAGAAAGCAAAGCAAAGTAGAGGAAAGGTAAGGAAAGAAAAGGAAAGGAAAGGAAAGGAAAGGAAAGGAATTAAATGGAAAGGAATGGGATGTAATGCAAACGAATAAAATGCAATATAAAGGAGCAGAATGTAATGGAACTGAAAGAACGAAATTAAAAAATGGTAATGAAAGAAAAGGAAAGCAAAGAAAAGGAAAGAATGGAATGGAATCAAATTGAATTCATTCCAACCGAATGGGTTAGAATGAATGGACAGGAATGGAAAGGAATGGAAAGGAAAGGAAAGGAAAGGAAAGGAAAGGAAAGGAAAGGAAAGGAAAGGAAAGGAAAGGAAAGGAAAGGAAAGGAAAAATTGGAATGGAAAGGAAAGAGAAGGGAAGGGAAGGGAAAGGAATGGACTGGTATGGAATGGAATTGAATGGAAAGATAAGGAAAGGAAATGTATGGAAAGAAATGGAATAAATGGATTGGAATGGAATGGAAAGATACTGAAAGGAATGAGAGTGAATGGAATGTAAAGATAATGAAAGGAATGGAAAGAAAAGGAAAAGAAAGGAAAGGAATGGAATGCAATGGAGTGTGGTGGAGTGAAATGGAATTGAAAGGAATGGAAGGAATGAAAAGGAATAGTAAAGAATGGAATGGAAAGGATTGGATTGGAAAGTAAAGGTATGGAACAGAATGGAAAGGAAAGGAAAGGAGGAGAAAGGAAAGGAATGAAAAGGAAAGGAAAGAAAGGGAAAGGAATTGAAAGGAATAGGACAGGAAAGGAAAGAAATGGAACAGAATGCAAAGGGATGGAAAGGTAAACAAAGCAATGGAATGGAATGCAAAGCAAAGAGAGCACAGCAAAGCAAAGCAGAGGAAAGCAGAGGAAAGGAAAGGAAAGGAAAGGAAAGGAAAGGAAAGGAAAGGAAATAAATGGAAATGAATTGAAATGAATGGGATGTAATGGAAACGAATGGAATGAAATTTAAAAAATGGAAATGAAAGGAAAGGAATAGAATGGAATCAAATCAAATCGAATCGATTCCAATTGAATGGGTTAGAATGAGTGGAATGGAATGGAAAAGGATGGAAAGGACAGGAAAAGACAGGGATTGAATGGACAGGAATGGAAAGGAATGGAAAGGAAAAATTGGAATGGAAAGGGAAGGGAAGGGAAGGGAAGGGAAGGGAAGGGAAGGGAAGGGAAGGGAAGGGAAGGGAAGGGAAGGGAAGGGAAGGGAATCCAAAGGAATGACTAGGATTTGAAATGATTGGAACAGATTGGAATGGAATCGAAAGGAAAGGAAAGGAAAGGAAAGGAAAGGAAAGGAAAGGAAAGGAAAGGAAAGGAAAGGAAAGGAAAGGAACGGAAAGGAATGGAATGGAAAGGAATAGAAAGGAATAGAATAGAAAGGAATGGAATGGAATCGAATCGAATCGAAAGGAATTGAATGGAATGGAGTGGAGTGGAGTAGAGTGGAAAGGAATGGAAATAAAAGGAAAGGAATGGAAAGGAAAGGATAGGAAATTAATGGAAAGGAAAGAAAAAATGAGAGGAAAGGATAAAAAGAAAAGAAAGGAATGGAAAGGAAAGGAAAACATAGTCATGGAAAAGAAAGGAAGGGAATGGAAGGGAAAGGCAAGTAAGGGAATGGAAGGGAAGGGAAGGAAGGGGAGGGGAGGTGAGGGGACGGAAGGGGAGGGGAGGGGTGGGTAAGGGAAGGGATGAAGGGAAGGGAAGGGAGGGAGGGGAGGGGAGGGGAGGGGAAGGGAAGAGAAGAAACCCCGGCATGTAATGTTATTCACATGGTACCTTATTTTCAAATCCAGAATGTTTATGGAGCTCACACCCTGAGCAATCTCTGTGGTTTATTTTTAAGAAACAAAAAGAAATTTCCAACGTGATTTTTACCATCTCACATTTCCATGTACAAGCAAGACTTCTGGCTTCTCTCCCCCTTGCTAGCTCTCCAAGCTGTCTGCCTGCATGCTTCGAACCTCTCTAGTTACCTGGACAATCTTGAAGGGGCAGCAGTAGAACCTTTTGAGGCTGTACTGCTCTAGCAGGTCTCTGCATTTTTTCAAAGTTTCTCTCAAGTTCTTGCTGTCTCTGTCCTGGGTGATATCTAGGAAGAGAACGCACAGATCATTGTTATGCTCCATTTCCATTCTTTCTTACTCATTTATATCTCCAATGTGTGGTTTTCACTTGAACAAATTAATCTAATATCTGAAGGCAGGCTCTGCCGACTTCCTTGTAAAGCAATGTATACAAACAGCCAAAGGGAGATGAAAAGGGTTTTTGTAAGAGCAGAGATTTGGAGTGATTTGCTAAGTACAACACAGGAAGACTACAGCACTAGCCCACTGGAGGGGAGTTTCGATGGTGTCTGATTAGGTTTAAATACTGACAAAATGTGGGAAAAATATAGGCCGCAGCGGAGGAGTCCCGGTGGGTTTTCCACTCTGGCGTGTCCCACATACAGGAGGAAGTCTAAGGTTCCAGAGGCTGGAGGCTTTGGTGGCGGCAGGCCTCAATGACATGAGAATGTCCATAGTTCCAAAAGGGTTTTATTGTCATGGCAGATGGTAGATGGATCTGGATGTACCCTCCTAAAACTCAGGCCAGACCTGAGTTAAATAGGGAGGGAGAAATGGGGAGGGTCTGGGGAGGAATGCATAATTTGCTCTGCCCTCTGGCCTTCATTAGTATGTAAATCCCTAGGGCCTGAGGCCTGTAGTCACGCCCTCTACCTGTGCACTTTGGGAGGGGCTGTAATGGCCTATGAACAATGTAGTTCTACAGAGACGAGACTGCATCAGTCTCTGGGTCCTGGAGCCATGGCCGAACGCTGGCTGTTTCAGAGTCTCGGGTTCCAGGCCTATGCCCAGCCATGGACCAAGATACCCTTACACAGTCCCACAACAAAACCTTCCTTGATCACAGACCTTCCTGCACACCTAGACTCGCTGACTCTTGAGTAACCTACTCTCATCCTGCTGCCTTATTTCCTATGTGTTTTGTTTTCATTGTTGTTGTTTTGATCTTTTGAGACAAGATCTCTCTACATGGCCCTGGGTATCCTGGAACTTAATGATTGTAGACCAGGCCAGCCTCAAAGTCACAAAGGTCTTCCTCTGCCTCCTGAGTGCTGGAATTAAATCTGTGTGCCACCATGTCCAGCTTGTTTCCCATGTTTTAATGTAACTTTATATTGCTGGACAGGGCATTGTAAATATTTGTTGAATCAATAATTGAATCATTTGGTCTCAGACTGCCCAAATATCCAGAAATGAGCTTAAACTGGACTACAGGAGGATTTCTATCAGTTAGATAATGCTAGGATTCCTAGCAGGGTACATGCTTTTAATCCTAGCACTTGGGAGGCAGAGGCAGGAGGATCTCTATGAGTTCCAGGCCAACCTGGTCTACTTAGTGAGTTCCAGGACAGCTAGAGCTACGTAGTGAGACTGTGTATCAAAAAAAACAAAAACCAAACCAAACTAGCTAGTATTCCTTAGGAATTTGTGAAGCCAGTTCCCATCTGCTAAAAGAAGTCATTTCCTTACCTCTAGCAGAAAGAGCATATGGCTCTCCACTGATATGTAGCCATGCTGCACATTAAAGCCCATACTGCCTTCCAGGCTCCCTCAACTCTATTACCAGTCTGGTCTCTTTATAAGAGCAAGGTTTTCACCTGCCCCTCTATCTCTTGCTATCTCTTTCTCCCTCGATTGCTATCCTCTTGCCTCCTGCTATTGTCAATATACAATTGCCAATCCATCCACCCGTCCACCCGTTCACCCGTCCACCTGTCCACCCGTCCATCCATCCATCCATCCATCCATCCATCCATCCATCCATCTATCTATCTATCTATTGCTGAGGGCCCTTGCTACGTTCCTCTGCCTGCCTTTCACCTGTTCAACGCTTGCTTGCTCTTTATTCTTCCCCTCATCTTCAGAAAGTCTTTTCTGAATCCCTCAACTCATTTGACTCTTACTTATGGGTCTGTAATTTTCCTTCATATTACTGCTAATGGCACTTTTTTGTTGACTCTGGATAACCACTATACTGTGATATAAAGATTAGGGCCTTTGTACTCTAGTGTCTATTTGTCTTACTTAGGGTTCTATTGCTGTAATAAACACCATGGCCAAGGCAACTTGGAAAGGAAAGGGTTTATTGGGATTACATTTCCATATCACTCACTATTCATCAGTGAAGGAAGCCAGGACAGGAACTCACCCAAGGCAGGAACCAGAGACAGGATGCAGAGGCCATGGAGAGGTGCTGCTTACTGGCTTCATCCTTGTGGCTTGTTCAGTCTGCTTTCTTATAGGACCCCAGACCACCAGCCCAAAGATGGCCCCACCTACAATGGGCTGGGCCTGGCCATATCAATCACTAATTTAAAAAATGCCTGATAAGCTTGCCTATAACCCAATCTTATAGTAGCATTTTCTCAATTGTGGTTCTTTTCTCTCAGATGACTTTAGGTTGTATCAAGTTAACATAAAACTAGCCAGAACACTGTTGAACCCCAAATCAGCACTAAGTAAATAGTTATGGGATAAAGTATAGAGGCCCAAATGATGATAAGAACCTCCCCCACTTCTGACCAAACCAATCGTTCCAGTTTGTTTTTATGGGCACATGTTTGGTTACTCACAGCTATGCAGATAGTGGGCACTGGAGGTGGGGGTGGGGAGTTCAAGCCAGAGTTATGGTTCCAATGTTAAAGTCAGTGTCTTAGTCACTGTTGTGTTGCTGTGAAAGTACACCATGACCAAGACAACTCTTATAAAGGAAAGACTTGAGAGACTTGCTTACAGGCTCAGGGGATTAGTCCATGATCATCATAGCAGGGAGCATGAAGGCAGAGAGGCATGGTGCTGAAGAAATAGCTAAGAATTATATCTTGACCCATATGCTAAGAAAGAGAGACTGGACCTGGCATGGGCTTGAAACCTCAAAACCCAGATTCAGTGACACATTTCTCTAACAGGGCCACACCTCCTAAACCTTCTCAAATAGTGCCACTATCTGGTGACTAACCATTCAAATTCATGAGCCTTTGGGATCCGTTCTTTGGGTTTTGTTTGTTTGTTTGTTTGTTTGTTTTGTTTTGTTTTGTTTCGAAACAGGGTTTCTCTGTGTAGCCCTGGCTGTCCTGGAACTCTCTGTAGACCAGACTCGCCTTGAACTCAGAAATCCTCCTGCCTCTGCCTCCCAAGTGCTGGGATTAAAGGCATGCGCCACCACCGCCCGGTGGGATCCATTCTTATTCAAACCATCACATCCAGCATTGTTTCTCTCTGCCCAGGGACTACATACCTTTCTCTCTATGAACTGCTAAAGAACACATTTCTAGACTTTGGGAAGGAAGGCAAGAGGAGGGCGGGTGCCCATGCTGTGCTAGAGATTAGATCCCACCTTCATTCCACAGTATCTTACACTTCAGTCTCAGAGTGATATGAAGCAGATAGTGTGTCCCCTCTGCAGCCTCCTCAGCCACCTCTTTGTGTGGGTCCCCACACAGTAGCGCCATCACGGCCACAAGATGTCCGAGTCTCTGGAACTGCAGTGGAAGCTGAGCAAGAAGAAAAGTGCTGTCAGACATGGGGACATTTCCACCTTTGGTTGGGGTTGTTGAGGAGTAACCAAATCTCTGTCCCCAAATCAAGAAAAGTGAAAGGTCACAGGCAGCCCTTAGACCTCAGGAGGGTTACTGTTTCACAGATTTGATATAATATACCCAGCCAAAGGGCAACCTAACCTATGAACCCATTCTAAAAAGCAAGGTGGCTTTGGCATAAAGATATCCATTCCAGCACTAAGATTGATTCATTGATTGATGATTGATCGATCGACCAACTGACCGAACGACCGACCGGTGGAGAAAAGGTTTCTGTGTGTTGCCTTGAGGGTTCTGGAACTCATCCAGCACTGTTTGTAAAGATCACAATTTGAAAATATTTGCCTAGTAATGGAAAAGCCAATTATGGTACAGTCATCCTATAAATGTACCCATTAGAGATCAAGTGTCTGGCCTGGAGGCGTGGCTCAATAGTATAGCATACAGCTATCTTTTCTTAGGATCCAACAGCACAAAAGAACAAAAGCCACACAACTACCAACAGTAAAACAAGAAATTTATGACACAGTCAGCATAGCATCCCCTTGGGCTTTGTGTGACCATGGAGGCAGTCCCAGAACATCTCATGGCAAAGTCATGTGTGCACTGTGTAATATGATCCCTCCTATCCAGAAGATTAGAAGCAACAGAGAAAAGGGGCTGTATAGCTCTTCAGAAACTTGACACAGAAATGCTGTAACCACCAGCCTGTGATGGCCTGTTGGGGGGAACTTGGCAGTACTCCCCAAAGCTGGACCAGTGATAGTTTTTCCCCTCCCTCCTCCCACTCCCTGTCTCTTTCTCCCTCTTCTCGCATGCATCTGTGTATGTTCAGGTACATGCACCCATGTGAGCACATACGGAAGCCAGAGCTCAGTGTTAACTGTCTTCTCTCTCTCTTTACCTTATTTTGAGACAGGATCTCTTACTGAATCTGGGATCACCATTTCAGCAGGACTAGATGGCCAGAGAGCACACGGGATCCTTCTGTCTCTGTGATGCTAGAGGTGGAGATTACAGGCATGTGCCACCACACTTGGCTTTTAAATGGCTGTTGGAGATCCAAACTCACAGCGGAGCAGCAAGCTTTTCACCCACTTCCCCAGCCCCAGCAGTGAGGGGTTTTTGTTTTGTTTTGTTTTGTTTTAAGCAAAATAAATAAATTGTGGTTGAGAGATATCTGAGTGGTTGAGAATGCTGGCTTTTCTTTAAGAGAACCTAGATTTGATTCCTAGCACCTACATGGCTCAAGACTAGACTAGCTATAAGGTCAATTACAAGTGGTCTGATGCCCTCTTCTGGCGTCTGTGGACACCAGGCATACATGTGGTGTATAGGCATAAATGGTGCTATGAAAATAAAAAGATTAAGCCAGATGTGGTGGTGCAGACCTCTAATACCATCACTAGGAAAGCAAAGGCAGGTGGACCTCTGAGTTTGAGGCCAGTCTGGCCTACAAAATGAGTTCTAGGACAGCCAGAGCTGCATAGTGAGACCTCATCAAAATAAACAAAGAAACTGAAAAATGAAAATTAAAACTATTTTTATTTTAGTATTTATATGTGTGTGCACACAAGAGAGAGAGAGAGAGAGAGAGAGAGAGAGAGAGAGAGAGAGAGAGAGAATGACTAAACATATGGGCTTGTGTGCTAGTGCTACAACGCACGTGTGGAGGTCACAATTTTATGGAGTCAGTTTTTTTCTTCCAGGTTTATGTGAGTTATGAGGGTTGAATCCAGGTTGTCAAGCTTTCCATAAAGGACTTTTTTTTTTTTTTAAAGACTGCGTCTCCCTGAGTAGCTGAGGTTCCTTTTAACTCCCTGATCTCCATTTGAACTCCTGCCTTCACCTCCAGTGCTGCCAAAGCCCCCTTTTTAATGGGAAAAAAAAAAACCTTTTGAACTGAGCACTAAAGTTATTGATGACACGGAGAATTGGGCTGAACACTGCAAGCAGCTGAAGTAGCAAATGGAGTTCTAGGTGGTTAGAAATGAGAAGACACTAGTGTGACTGTAAAGGGCTTTAGAGGCAGGTAGGGGTCAGAGCACACAAGGTCTTGAATTCTAACAATGGGAAGTCACTAGATTAAAGAGGAGGAGGACGAAAGGGGGAAAGGAGGGGGAAGAGGAGAGGCTGAGGCAGCAGCAATGAAGAGCAAGCCCAGGAGAAGGCAGAGGAAAATGATAACCGGTTAGGATTGAGATGATGCCTTGTACACTAAGAAGGTGCTGCTGGAGCTGGAGAGATGGCCCAGGAGTTCAGAGTGTTGGCTGCAGTCATGAGGACCAGAGTTGGGACTCAACACCCAAGAAGCAAGCCAGGTTCTCAGGATTTGACACTGCACATGCACATGTATGCACATATATGCTGATACAGACAAGCACACCACAAACAAGTAAGTCCTGAAAAGAAGGCATCACTAGCCATATCTAGAGAAGGATCTAAGGGGAACTGAGTTGGAAGCTTTCAGGGGTAAATAGTATTGATGGTGCTCCTGTTTGAACTGCAGCAAGCTAAGCTTTCCCTTCATTCTACTTAAAAAAAAAAAGATTTATTTCCTGTTTTAAGTATAGATGTAGTCATAATAGTTTAGCCCCTCAGACTTTATTGAGACATAAAAGCTATACTCCAGCACAGTGGTTCATGCCTTTATTCTCAACACCCAAGAGACAGAAGCAGGATAATTTGAGGCCAGCTTGGTCTACATAGTAGATTTCAGGCCAGCCAGGGCAAAAATAACAAGACCTGTCTCAAACAAACAAAGCTGAAAACCTACTAGAGACTAGATCACATCTTTAACATTGTCTTCTTACCTTTTTTCTTCAAGTTCCTTTGATTTCTTTTCTTTTTTCTTATTGAAAGTAGGGTTTTTTTTTTCAATACAATATATTCTGATCATGGTTTTCCCTCCCCTAGTTTCTCAAAGATAGTCCTCACTTATCTACGCACCCAAATTCACACCCTATCTCTTTCCCCTATTAGAAAACAAACAAGCAACTACAAACAAAAATACCAAATAAACGAGAATAGACAAAGCAACAAACAGGAAAAAAAAAGAGCCCAAGGAAGACATAGATGCAGAGACACGCATTCACTCATGCAGAAATCTCATAAAAAAAATCACATCACGAAACATAATACATAAGCAAACCGATGTCAGAAAGGTTAGGCACCAAGGGCACACGTGTGCTGCAAGTCATTGAGCTGCCGTAATTGAATATACTTCAGTGTAAAAAAAGAAAGCTCTGGCCTGAAGAAGGGACTAAGTCAAACAGAACTCTCAAGATTCTGCGAGCTGACCCCTCCCTCTCTGGCTCTGGCCTGGCTTCTTCTGAGACACTCTGCAAAGACCTTGGACCCTGGGATCAGGAACGAGTGATAAACATCTTTATGACAAGGAAATAAAATTACTCCCAACCGCAGTGAGCTCTGCAGGACAGGTCACCACCCCTCCTCCCCTGCAGGCTACCATCCATTATGGTAAGATTGCATTCTGGAGCAGGAGTCACTATTTCAGTTAGTGAACTGCTCCTCTTAGCCAGTAGACAACTTTGACAGAAGTCCCTGCAGAGCTCGGAGCTCATACAGTGAGCACTCAGACACAGCCTGAGCAAGGTCACCTGCTTTGTTGTACACCCCTCCTTTTGATTCCCTTTCTATAGAAAAGTTAAGTTCCTATTATAAGACCAGAAGTTAAACCTTAACCTGTAAATTCCACCTGCCCAGAACCAGGTAACTCCCTGGAATGCTGGGAGTTGTAGTTCTTGGAAAATAACAACGCCACATGGGAAAATACAGTAGCCTCATGGGTTTGTCCTTAAATAGCCCCTACAACCTGAGTCTCAAGGCCACTTAACTAGGAATCCCAGGCAGTGGTCCTGACTAAAGCCCATCCTAATCAGTATCTACTTAAAACTTACTTTAAATTTGGCTCCAAATTATGGAACTGATTTTTTCTCTGGCAAATCTCAGGATTAACACTATCAGACCCTTAAAAAAACAATGTTGCGGTGGGTGGGGGTCTCTGAATCTGTTCTTTTCAAAGATAGTTACACTGATTGTGTCTCTTTTCCTTCTCTTTCACTCTTCCTTTTAATTAGCACATGGGATGTATGGAGAATACTGTTCTATAGGAATTCTCTCGGAGTAGAATCGTTTTTAATTCTTTTTTTTTTTTTTTAAGACAGGGTTTCTTTGTGTAGCTGTAGCTATCCTGGAACTTACTTTGTAAGTCAGGCCTTGAACTCACAGAGATCCGGCTTCTTCTGCCTCCCAAGTGTTGGTTGGGATTAAAGGTATGTGCTACCATTGCCCAGCCAGAGTGGAGTCTTTTGCTTTAAGACTCTGATAACAGACCTTCCACAGAAAAACACAGAAAGATTTTTGTATTGCATAGTCTTTCGGTTTGGTTATTTTAGGTGTGTGGGTTTGTCTGGTTTGTTTGTTGTTGTTGTTTGTTTTTTGATTTGGGGTTATTTTTGTAATTATTTTTTAAATAATGAAGCTTAAAATAAATTAAAGTTTTACTTAAGAATTCTAAATGTTAGCCAGGCAGTGGTGGCGCACATCTTTAATCCCAGCACTTGGGAGGCAGAGACAGGCAGATTTCTGAGTTCGTGGCCAGCCTGGTCTACAGAGTGAGTTCCAGGACAGCCAGGGCTACACAGAGAAACCCTGTCTTGAAAATCCAAAAAAAAAAAAAAAAAGGATTCTAAATGTTAACACGGAAAATGAAAAACACAGTAGAGTGAACCACTGAGCTTCTGCATAGAACTTCTAGATGTTCATAGGACCAATGGGATCAGGCTAAGAACCCTGTCCTGGGAATCCTCTCTAAAGAAGATCCCAGGGACACACACACACACACACACACAGAGAGAGAGAGAGAGAGAGAGAGAGAGAGAGACAGAGAGAGACAGAGACAGAGACAGAGACAGACAGAGACAGAGAAAGAGAGAGACAGAGACACAGAAAGAGACAGAGAGAGACAGAGACAGAGATATTATTTGAAACATTCCTCTAATACACAGCAAATAGAGGTTGAAGAATTAGAGGAATACCATGCTGAGATCATCAGAATCATAGTGGTGACCAGAAGTCACTTGCTACAGGAGTTTTGTGGCTTCAGAGTATAGAGACTGGAAGGGTAGCCACAGGAGAGGCTCCACCATTCATGCTGGAGAAAGACTGGGGAGGGGGTGCTTGCTCTGTAATAAGCTAGCATGGGTCACTCTGGTCTGTCTGTGGGAACAGATGCTTCTTCATCTCCACCCAGAAAAGCTTAAGTAATGCACAGCTTGGAGAAATGATGGAGAGTGGGGGAGCCCGCGTGGCTACAAGACCTACCCAGAAGAAGAGATGCTAATTTCCAGAAGGAAAAGGCAATCATAGTTGGGAGTGGGGGGTTCTTTTTAGAAGTTCCGACAGAGGATTGACAACAACTGAGAAGTGGGAGACTGAAACAGAGAAACTGAGGATTAAAATATGGGGTCCTCAATGAGAATAAAGGCTCAGAAAAGGACACAAACTGTGTCTAATAGCATTCCTTCCAGGCAACAGCCAGATAGGCCTGGCTTCCTACAAAAGGGGCTGTTCGGCTGCTCCTTGCTGTCTCTGCCCCTTCTCTCTCTTTGACCTCTTTCTCCCCTTCCCTTCCCCTTTTCTCTCTCCATGTGTTCTTGGTCTCTCTCTCTCTCTCTCTCTCTCTCTCTCTCTCTCTCTCTCTCTCTCTCTCTCTCTCTCTCT
>NW_021608050.1:0-14396 GCF_004785775.1 Grammomys surdaster | reverse complement strand
TGTGTGTGTGTGTGTGTGTGTGTGTGTGTGTGTGTGTGTGTGTGTGTTGTGTCTTCCATTCCTGAATCCAGATAGTTCCTGGGCAGGTACATGCATGTGTCCTGCCAGGAGCCAAAGCAGTGTAGCCAGTTACCACTACAGGTTAATGGTTTCCATTACTCTGCTCTTTATTAGTGTTTAAACTGTTAAATTTTTATTATGTTTCACTATTTTTTTAAAAAAAAAAAGTACACAACATACTTTGATTGTGTTCTTTCTCTTCCTTCAAGTACTTCCAGACTTTCTCCTAACCCCCACCCAAGTTCATGTTCTTTCCATTTCTCTTTTCTTCTGGAAAAACAAATAAGGTTCTTATTCATATAAAAACTAATATTACAAAGTACAGGAATAGGGCCCTGGTAGGGGGAAGAAACAAATCTTCTGCAAACTTGCCAACACTGTCTTACCCAGTGCAACCATAATGCTCTATTCTACATGCAATTACTTATATAATAAACTACAAATAAAATCTCTGAATGGTATTTTGCTCCATTTTGGTGGCAAGGAAAAAACAGAACTTGGGTTGGAGGCTTTATTCTTTTGACAGATCTTCTCTGTCGTTATAGATATTTCTTCATGGTTATTACAAAATATATGTTTCTCTGATAAGCACTTTAAAAAATTCCAAAGATAGAATAGCTGGGGACGGAGCTGGAGAGATGGCTCAGTGGTTAAGAGCACTGACTGCTCTTCCCGAGGTCCTGAGTTCAATTCCCAGCAACCACATGGTGGCTCACAACCATCTGTAATGGGATCTGATGCACTTTTCTGGTGTGTCCGAAGAGAGCAACAGTGTACTCATATAGGTAATAAATAAATCTTTAAAAAATAAAAGAAAAAAAAAGTACTTTTTAAAAAAAAAAAAAAAAAAAAAGAATAGCTGGGGACTCAGCTCAAGCATCTCCAAATATATGTTATTCATCTTCTGACCTTTCTCTGATGTTTCTTGGTTGTTTTCTGGATCAATGTAAGTCCCTCTGTTTGTTAGCGTCTATGGTCCAAATATTTCTGTTGGTCCATAATTCCTTGAAGACAATTCTGGGATCCACATTTTCCAGACTTGAACTTTGTACAAGGTGATAAATATGGATCAACTTTCATTCTCCACATGCAGACCTCCCATCACCATTTATTTATTTATTTATTTATTTATTTATTTATTTATTTATTTATTATTGGCTTATTTGTCAAAGACCAAGTGTCCATAGATGTGTGTAGATTTAACTATTTAACTAGACGGACCAACTATCTATGTGGCAGCGGCTCTGCTTAGTTCAGACCGCCATGTGCCCCAGCCTGAAGCTAAGCACTCTGCAGCTGGAAGCGGCCAGAGGCCATGAGCGCACCACAGCTAGAAATGGCCAGCCAGAAACACCAGCCCTGCCACCCATAAGACGCCAGCATGGGAAATGGCTCTGCCAATCTTCCACACTGTCTCGGTACAAATGAGACTCTAATGCTTAGATTATTCAAACGCTTTATATGTTTGGTGAAGCTCAATAACAAGATGCTCATATAATCAGAGGTGTAACCCAATACCCAACCTAGCTATACCAACTACTTTTGACTGCTAGAGACAAACGAACATCTGTCTCCATGTTCCCCTTTCTCTCATCTTTCTTGTCTCCTAGCTCTTCCTCTCCTTCCTCCTCCCACCTTAGCTCCTCCTACAGGTGTGTGGGTTTATTTCAGACCCTTCAATTTTATTTCATCAATCGACCAGTCTGTATCTGTACCAGTGCCATGTGCTTTTTTTATCACCATTGCTCTGTAGTACAGCTTGAGGTAAGGGATGGCAACTCCCCCTAGAAGTTCTTTTATAGTTTGGAATTGTTTTGGCTATCCTCAGTTTTTTGTTTTTCCACATGGAGTTGAGAATTGTTCTTTCTATGTCTGTGAATAATTGTTTTTGAATTTTGAGAAGGATTACATTGGATCTGTAGATTACTTTGGGAAAAATGGACATTTGTACCATGTACCATGAATATGGGAGATCATTCCATCTTCCGAGGTCTTCTTTGATTTCTTTCCCCAGGGGCTTGAAGTTCTTGTCATAGAGGTCTTTCACTTGCTTGCTTAGAGTTACACCAAAGATATTTTATATTATTTGTGGCTATTGTGAAGTGTGTTGTTTCCCTTATTTACTTACTTACTTACTTACTTACTTACTTACTTACTTACTTACTTACTTACTTACTTATTGGTTTTTCAAGACAAGGTCTCTCTGTGTAGCCCTGGCTATCCTGGATCTCACTCTGTAGACCAGGCTGGCCTCGAACTCAGAAATCTGTCTGCCTCTGCCTCCCAAGTGCTGGGATTAAAGGCATGCACCACCACTGCCCTAATTTCTTTCTCAGCCCATTTATCTTGTGTATAAAGGAAAGCTACGTATTTGTTTGAGTTAATTTTATATCCAGCCACTTTGCTTAAGTTGTTTATCAGTTGTAGTAGTTCTCTGGTAGAATTTTTGGGGTTGCTATTTTCTCATCTACAAATAGTGATACTTTGACTTCTTCCTTTCCAATTTGTATCCCCTTGATCTCCTTTTGTTGTCTAATCACTCTAGCTAGAACTTCAAATACTATATTGCATAGATGAGGAGAGAGTGGGAAACCTTATCTTGTTCCTGATTTTAGTGAGTTTGCTTCAAGTTTCTATCTATTTAATTTTATGTTGGCTGTTGATTTGCTGTATATTGCTTTTATTATGTCTAGGTATGTGACTTGACTTCCTGATCTTTCCAAGACTTTTATCATGAAGGGGTGTCATATTTTGTCAATTTTTTTCGGCATCTAATGAGATGATCATGTGATTTTTCTAATTTGAGTTTGTTTATATAGTGGATTACGTTGATGGATTGTTACCTATTGAACCATCCCTGCATTACTGGAGTGAAGCCTACTTGATTGTGGTGAATGATGTTTTTGGTGTGTTCTTAGATTCAGTTTGCAAGAATTTTATTGAATATTTTTGTACCAATATTCATAAATGAAATTGGTCTAAAGTTCTCTTTGATGGATCTTTGTGTGGTTTAGGTATCAGAGTAACTATGGCTTTGTAGAATGAATTTAGTAGTGTTCCTTCTGTTTCTACTTTGTGGAATTGTTTGAGAAGTATTGGTATTTCTCTTGTTTGAAGGTCTGGTAGAATTCTGTCCAAAAACTATCTGACTCTGGGCTTCTTTTTTGGTCTTTAATGACTGCTTCTATTTCCTTAGGGGTTATGGGACTATTTAGATAGTATATATAATTTTGATTTAGTTTTAGTATGTGGTATCTGTCTAGAAAATTATCCATTTAATCTACATTTGCCAGTTTTGATGAATATATGCATTTGTAGTAAGATCTGATGATTTTTTGAATTTCCTCAGTTTCTATAGTTATGTCTCGCCTTTAATTTTGTATTTTGTTAACTTGGATACTGTCTTGTATTTTGGTCAGTGTAGTTATTCTCTTTGTGTTAGAGTATCCTTCTCATGTCCTCTATAGGTCTGGATTAGTGGAAAGATATTGTTTCAATTTGCTTTTGTAATGGAATATCTCGGTTTCTCCATCTATGGTGCTTGCAAGTTTTGCTGGGTATAGTAGTCTGGGCTGACATCTGCCATCTTGTAGGGTCTCCAAGACATCTGTCCAGGCCCATCTGGCTTTTGGTGCCTCTGTTGAGAAGTCAGGTGTAATTCTGATAGGTGTGCCTTTATATGTTGCATATTTTTTCCCCTGCAGATTTTTTTAATTCTTACTTTGTTTTTTACTTTTAGTGTTTTATGTGGAGGGAGGATTTTCTTTTCTGGTCCAATCTATTTAGTATTCTGTTACCTTCTCATCTATTTATAGCCATTTCTTTCTTTAAGTTACAGATGTTTGTATATTTTTTGTTGTTGTTTGTTTGGTTGGTTGGTTTTTTAGTTTTGGTTTTTTGATTTTGTTGAAAATATGTTCTGGGCTGTTGAACTGGGAATCTTCTCCTCCTATTCCTATTCTTCCTTGGTTTGGTGTTATCATAATATCCCAAATTTCCTGGATGCTTTTTGTTAGGAACTTTTTACATTTGGCATTTTCTTTTACTGATGTATCAAATTATTATATTGTATCTTCTTTGCTTGAGATTCTCTCTTCCATCTCTTTTATTCTGTTGGTGATACTTGTAGTTCCTTTTCTCTTCCTAGGTTTTCATCTCCAGTTTGCCTCAGTTAGTGTTTTCTTTCTTGCTTGTATTTCCATTTTCAGGTCTTGAAGTTTTATTCATTTCCTTCATCTGTTTGTATTTTTTCTGTATTTCTTTAACGAATTTATTTGTTTGTTCTTTAAGGGCTTTTATCTGTTTGATTGTATTTTCCTGTATTTCTTTAAGGGATTTATTTGTTTCCTCTTTAAAAGTCTCTATCATCTTCACAGGATGAGATTTAAGGTCACCATCTTGTCCTTCAGGTATGTTAGAATATCCAGGTCTTGCTGTAGTAAGAGTGCTGGTTTCTGATGGTGCCATATTGTATTGGCTTTGTTGTTTATGTTCTTCCACTTGCCTTTAGCCATCTCATTGTCTCAAGTGTTGGCTGGCCTGATAGTCTCTGGGAGTAGCAAGCCTCTGGGACTTGTTTTTATGGATGGCAGCAGGCCTCCCTGGAGGCAGACAGAGCCGTGATCTAGGGAGTGGGGTTCTGAATAAAGATTGAAGGTAGCTATGTAGACTGAAAGATGGAGATCTGGAATATAATTTTTAAAATATGTGCTAAAATTTTCTGTCATTTCCTCAATGTCTGCTCTAACAGCTCCCCTATTGTATCTAATTTTATTAATTTAAATCCTTTTCTCTTTCTTTTGGTTAATTTAACTAAAGGTTTGTCAGTTTTGTTAACCTTTCCAATGAACTTACTCTTCATTTCATTGATTGTTTGTATTTTTTAATTTTTATTTCAATTCAGCCCCAAATTTGGTTATTTCTTCTTGTATACTAACTTGTGCTGTTGTTTGTTCTTATTTTCACAAATCTTAACAGTACATAACTAAGAGATTAAACAGAGATCCCTCAGTTCTTTGATGTAGGTATTTAGTGCTGTAAACTCACCACTCAGGACATTTCATTGGGTCACATAGGTTTTGGGTTTGTTTGTTTGTTTGTTTTCACTTTCATTCTATTATAGGAATTTAAATTTTTTCTACTCGATTTTTTCCTTTACTCAATTATTCAGCAGTGTATTCTTAAGTTTCCCTGTACATTCTGTAGTTTCTGTTGCTGCTGATATCTAACTTTATTCCACTGTGGCCACATGGAATGTAGGATGTCATTTCAATTTTCCTAAAATTGTCTAAAAGGAGGATTTGTTTTATTTGTTTTTTTTTCACAATTGAGAAAATGCATCCATAAAATATGGCTGTTGGGCATTTTCTTAATTGATGATTGATGGGGAGGGCCCATCCCATTGTGAATGCTGCAGTCCCTGGGCTGATGGTCCTGGGTTCTATAAGAAGATTGAGCAAGCCATGGTGAACAAGCCAGTAATTAGCATTCATTCTTTTATGGCCTCTGCATCAGTTCCTGTTTCCAAGTTGCTGTCCTACATATGTCCTTTCCCTCACTGCCTCTCATGATGAACTGTGACTGAAATATAAAACTATGAGCAAAATAAACCCTTTCCTCCTTAAGTTTCTTTTGATCATGGTGTTCCATCACAGTAATAATAAAAATAATTAAGACAGTTCTTTAATGCTTGGGTGGAATGTTCTGCAGACATCTGTTAAGTCCATTTTATTAAATTATAGGGTTTCTCTACTTGATTTAAGCTCTCTCTTGAGTGTTCCTATGAAATATTTTCCTGTATTATCTTGAGCCTCATTCCTGGGTCACAGCTTTTCTATGAGATGTGGAACACTCCTCCACCCCTGCACTCACAGGTGGGTCTTACTCAGAATCAAATCCTGTTCCCACTTCATAGCCCTAGCTTATGTTGAAGTTGCTATAGGATATAGAACTTCCTACCCACCTGTGGAACAAATGCAAAGTCCAATCTAATTCCATCCTGGATAAACAGCTTCTACTGAAGCTTCTGAGAGATGAATCACTGGTTGTGCTCTTGTGAGCCTAACATATCAAATCTGGTCCTCACCCTTGAGATGGTTCCTTCAAAGCTGTTGAGAGATGTCAAAATTTCTGAATGTCTTGCACCTATCCTGATGTCAAATGCAGTCTTCACTTTGTGTCTGCAGCTCTTCTTCCTCCTTCTCTTCCTCCTTACCATCATCTTTGTCGTCATCATTGTACTCATCATCGTCATCACCACCACCACCACCACCATAACCACCACCATCCTCAACACCACCACTACCATTGTCTTCCTTGCAGGCATCATGAATTGAGCATCTATGTTCCACAACATGCTCCTAGTCAAGATGTTCTCCCTCACCACAAGATGGAAGCGTCACAGGACCACAGAAACCTCTGAAACAATGAGACAAAACCAAATGTCTCCACTGCAAATTGATTTTCTCAGACATTCTATCACTGTATCAGAAAGCTAACAATGTCTTCTCAAATGATTGTCCCTTGAGTAAATCTGATTTGGGTTTTGCTGTTTTGTTTTGTGTTGTTTTGTTTCATTTAATCAATTCTCATCTTCCAAGTATTGGGTTTGGGGTCAAGGGATACAGTATACAGGATACTTTGATACATTAGCATCACTGTTACAATTTAAATTTTTTGTTTTTTCTTTATAGACTAGCACTTGGATTTTAGGGCCTTTGAGTTGGAGCTGGAACAAAAAGACTTTTTTTCCAAGCCAGCTCAGTCAGTCAACAGGGTCTCAAGGGAGGAAGCAAGGATTGAAAATAAAAAGACAAGTAGACAACATTATAGCATGACTCCATCCAGGGCTGAAGCTGAAGTAGGTTTATTTTTCTCCAGTCTGCTTTTATGCCACTCTAGGTACATGCATAGAAAAGGTCAGTTCTAGGTCAAGGAACAAACAAAGCAATAAAAACAAATAGTCAAGGAACAAACAAAGCAATAAACAAAGTCCCATAGTATTCAGGAAATTATCAAGATGATCAAAATCTTGAGCCTACTTCTGTGTCCTGGCCCAATGTTAAATTCCTGCCAAATTTCTAGAAGCAGCACCAAGAGCTTTCCAGAGTAGACCGTTGGGATTGAATGACTGTACTTATGGAAGAACATTCATTGGAGGGAGTAGGTTGGAAAAGTACTTTGGTTTTAATAAAGTTTGTGTGCTCATTTGAAATTCACATTGAAGTTTGATTGGCACTTTGGCAGAATTGAAGGCAGGTGTTTTAAGGAAAATGGTATGCACAGTATCCATGTCTCTTGACATTAGTCCTATTGTCTTAGTAAGGGTTGTATTCCTGCACAAAACATCATGGCCAAGAAGCAAGTTGGTGAGGAAAGGACTTATTCAGCTTACACTTCCACATTGCTGTTCATCACCAAACGAAGTCAGGACAGGAACCCACACAGGCCAGAGACTTGGAGGCAGGAGCTGATGCAGAGACCATGGAGGGGTGCTACTTACTGGCTTGCTTCCCCTGGCTTGCTCAGCTTGCTTTCTTATAGAACCCAAGACTACCAGCCCGTGGATGGCACCTCCCACAATAAGCCCTCGCACCTTTGATCACTAATTGAGAAAATGCCCTACAGCTGAATCTCATGGAGACATTTCTTCAAGGGAGGCTCCTTTCTCTGTGATAACTCTAGCTTGTGTCAAGTTGACATACAAAACCAGTAGATACATTATCTATCTACACCATAATATTTTTGAAATTTTTTTCCACTAGTGCAATAGTGGCCAGAAGGTAACAGGAATAATACACTGCTTTCTGGTTGAATCTGAGGTCTGCTGTACAGTAGGCAATTAATCCAAGGCATTGTAAATGTGGTCAAAAGCCCATGTCCCAGAAGGTCATATTCTCAAACAGGGGAACCTGCTACTATTGGTTTGCTAAAACATCATTTAAATATTCATGTTTACATACATGGGTTAGTACTGCTCTCAGACTCTTTCTGCAGTGGGAAACAATGCCCAAGACTCATAGCTGGTCAAAGTGCCTAGAATAAGTAACTGCTGAGAGTTCAATCATAAATGTAACATCTATATCAACTATCACAATGCTTATATGAGAAAGGGAGGGAGGGAAAAAAATGTAAGATCCAGAGGCTGGGAAGGTGCTGTGAAATGCAGTCTTCTGGATATAAGATAGCCACTGGACTCATGAATTCATAACAGCTATGGATACTTGCATAAGTCTTGGACAAGATCAAGCCAGATGGACCAGTCATTTTATCAGACAACAACACTAATTGTACTCAGTTGGTTACAAAAATGGAAGAAAGAAAAGAGGACGTGAAAATAGGAGGGAGGTGTATTGGAGTATAACCTGGGTAAGTGAAAGAAGAAGTTAGGAGCTGATATAATAAAGATGCATTGTATGAGGGTATGGAATATAAGTTATATAAATATAACTTATAAATATAAGTTTTCTGTTTTAAAAAATGAGAAAACAAATAAATTCTGAATTTCCCATAAAGGAGCCATATAGCTGATAGACTGAATTCTGGCTTACAGTGCTTTGGTTCTCCTTACCTGCTAGGTGGACAGTGGATTAATTATCAGTGTGGGAAAATTAAATGCATGAGAAGAGGAAAATAGCTATAAACATGGCTGAAGACAGCAGGCACTAAGTAACTATCAGCAACAATGATTCAGTGAGCAGAAATCACCATGAATACGAACAATGGCAAACCAAGGAAGTTAAGCACTAGTTGGAATAGATGACATTTATGAAAGGCTCAGAGAATTGCTTGACCCCTTCCATTATAAATAGTGGAGAGACAACAAAGATTATTATTTCAGAATATAACATTGAAATTATTAAAGGCAACCCCCAGCTTAGTCATACCATGAGTAAACTAGTTCTTTCCAGTAGATGTGTCAAATTTTCTCAGACCAATTTTATAGAATATTTAGTAAGTGCCATGCCTTTCAAGAAGCTCAACTTTCACTCTATCTCTTTCAGGGTAGAACCCACTTCCTTATTTGTCTTCCTGAAGGCACATTTGGGGACTGAGTAACAGGGTGTGACAGTTGAAAGCTATTGTCCAGAAGTCCTGCACACTGAGGGACAGCATTGATCATGAGCAACTCCAAGAAAGTCAGGGTGAGCATGGCCCACTGGATAAAGGTGGAATGGAACAGTGGAAGCTCCACTAGGGGCACTTCAGATCTCTTCCTGGCTCTTTACTGATGATCTTCTCAATCTGAGCAGGGGCTGAAGACCAGCAGCATCAGATCTTCCTCTAAAGGCTCTGGACTCCAGCCAACTTTTGAACTTTATAGCTTTCCAGGTACAGCAGGGACCGAGGACTGGGCAGTTTCTCCCATCTACCTGTTGTCTGTAGGAAGTTTTAAAATAGAGATTATTCCTCTAAATTCCTGGGTCTAGGGAGGCAGACTTTAGAACTCTGGGCTTCTAGGTCCTGGATAGTGAATGCTTACACCACTGGACTAAGATATGACATTGGGTGAAAAATGATGAATAGAGGGGTTGACCTTTGAATTTTATGCAGTTAAAAGTGTGTGAGTGTGTACATGCATGGTGTAATGGTTTGTTTGAGTAAGTGCATATACAACTAGAATATAGCGCAATTGTGGAAGTCAGTGCTCACCTTCCACCTTGAGACAGGATCTTGTTCTCTTCTGCCTTTAACATTTAATATTATATTTTCCAGATTAAATAATTTCTTACAAACCTGATCTTTATTTACAACTGAATAAAATTCTACTGTGTATGCATCACATTTTCATTACTGGCTCACCAGAGATGAGCATTAACTTCTTCATTTTTTGATACAGTTGTCAGTGTCTCCAGTTCCCAGGATGAGGAGCCCATCTATAATGAAATAGCAGAGGTGAAAGCTGAAATTGGTGAGTGACTGCAAGCCAGCTCCCCAAATGCCTGCAGATATCTCTGTGCTAGAGTTGCTTTTATCTCTGTCCTCCAATGCAGGAACCTCTGTGGTGCAGTTGCTTGTTTCTCTGGAAGTAAAGTTTGTAATATGCCTTATTTGTTTCAACTGTGAAATAGAGACACAGGGAAACATTGAGAAGGCACATGCTATGCACAGATATTCATGCACAGAGACAATATCCTGGATTTTTTAAGAGTTACAAAGTTCTTCTTCCCTTATTTTGACAGAGATGGGGCAAGAATTTTTACATTCTCTTGGACATAGAGAGTGCAGCTTTCTATGGGTTCCCTGTCAAGGGACAGTCTTAAGTCTGGAGTCCTTTTTATATTTTATAAATTGTTTGAAAAGGTGTATAATATTATGACATTTTCTACAGGATATAATACTGGATTTTTCTCACAATTTTTCTCATAGTTGCCCTATTGCCAGTCTTGTTTCCCTACACCTATGAGGCTGTATACCCCAAAGAGTTTCATTTGTTTTTATGTCATATGCATGTGTATATTCCATGAAGAACAGTGTTGCATGTGATATTTTCTTTTCTTGAGTTTTTTTTGTTCCCACAATCCCTTCCTGTCACTACTTTTCTCTTTTTTATACATAATTTCCCCTCCTATTTTCAGATAGATAGATGATGTATAGACAGGCAGATGATAAGTTATATTGGCAGATAGATTGACAAATAGGTCAATAGGAAGGTAGATAAACAGATAGATGATAGATAGATAGATGATAGATAGATAGATAGATAGATAGATAGATAGATAGATAGATAGATAGATGTATATATAGATAGATATCTCACTCTGGCTTATTTTGCTTAGTATAATAATTTTCACTTCCACCTATTTCCCTGAAAATGACATTCACTGTTCTGCATGGCTGAATAAAATCACAGTGTGCATATATATATATATATATATATGAATGAATGACAGAGTTTTTCTGCACAGCCCTAGCCATACTGGAACTCACTTTGTAGTAAAGACTGGCTTTGAACTCAGAGATTCACCTGTTTATACCTCCCAAGTGCTGAGAATAAAGGCTTGCACAACGACCACTCAGCTAAATCAAAATTTATATTTAAATATCTCAAAATATCTTACTAGAAATTCCTAGTACATCTCGTGCATGACTTTCTAAATCATATCTTGTTCAATAGTTGTGTTACCTATTACCTGGTATCAGGTTCAAACATAGGTTTGAACCTTCTAACATAGGTTCAAACTACTGAAGAATTGCAACCAAAAAGTAGCAAAAAATTTATTCAGAAAGTGAAGTCCAAGGAAGATATAGTTCAAGGAATCAATGAGCTTCAGAGAGATTACTCAAAAGTTATGGGTTTACATTTTATGGGTCCTAGAGGAGAAGGAGATAGTTCCTTGGATGTTGTAAAAAAAACCTCTTTCTATAGGGAAACATAAACTCCCTCATCATAAGGTCCCAACTCCTAGAACAATTCCACTAAAATTTACTCTTGAGAACCAATGAGTTTATTAGAGAGCATGAGTGAGTGGTTAGTCACAGAAATATGGGTGGCTCCAATTATATATACTGAAGGTCTTCATACAATATGGTTGGCAGCTTTTCCATGACAGCATAGATGGAGCCTTCCTTAAATAAGTTTGAAACCCCCTGAAACAGCCCTGAAACCCCCAAGGCTATGTGTAATTAGGTTAGAATTTCATACAAATGGCTGGCTGGGAAGAGCTGCTGGAATTTCATGTGAGAGTCCAGTGACTTTTCTCATCTCCCATGAGAGATTATGAATGTACAACAAGTCCCATTTTGATAGAATCTGATGCGGAAATTGTGTATGTGTCTGTATGTCCATGTGTGTTGTTTGCTTTTAAACAGACTCTATGTAGCCCTGATTATTGTGCAACTCACTATGCAGACCAGGTTGTCCTTAAACTCAAAGTTATCTGCCTGGCTCTACCCCTTGAGTGTTAGAATTAGCATGATGGCTCTTTTGATCAATCGACTATGTTCTACAACATGGAACAGGGTTTGGATTTGTTTCTGATCTGTTAACCTCCAAATAGACTGATGGAAATGTGTCTTTTGCACAGGCATGGATCATATATATCATTATTTTAATTATATGCATGCTCACTGATGCGTATAAATATGGTGGAAAATAGAATTTTTTTTTCTAAAAGTTTGCTCAGAAGGCAGAGATTTCCTTGCTGAAATAGGCTCAGGCTGAAATGTTTCATTTCTTTCTAGTTCCAATATATATTTTAGGATTTTTTTGACCATAAACTAACTGCAAGGGTGCTTCTTTGCCTGAAAATGGGTGTGTGTGTGTGGCTACACTATTTCTATACTTGCCCTCCCTAGTTATAAACCAACTCCTCCATTATTTTTCCTTAGTGGAGTGAGTTCAGGGAGTGAGGAACATAGGGAGGCAAATAAACATTGTGCTATAACAGTTTCCAGGAATTAGGATCATGAAGTCACTATGAGGAGCTCCGAGGAAGTGAGGCTGCAAGCTGAGCCTCTACGTGAGGCAGGGCTGGAATTTTTAAAGCTCAAGAGAAAAATATCTCAGCTTTTGTCTACCCAGGCTCTTTTTTTAAAAAATTAAATTAATTCTTTGATAATATCACACAAAATTCTTTCTGCCTTATTCATATGTATGAATGAGCATGCATATAATTAAAATGATATATGTGACTCATGCCTACCCAATCATATTCACCCCTATTTCCCCCTTCAACTCCTCCTGTCACCTCCAACATCCCCTCCCACTTTTTGTGTAACTTTAAAAAAAAAATCCACCGAGACCAATTAGTGCTGCTCATATACACATGGGTATGAGGCTGCCCACTGGGATCTGGCCAACCTACCAGAAGACAACCCCTGAAGAAAATTGGATCTCCATCTCCTAGCAGCCATAGTTGTCAATAGCTCCTCAAGTAGTGGCGTGAGCTCATGAGCTCACATCCATGCTGGAATGTTGACTGGTTCAGTCTTGTTCAGCTCTTATCCAAGAAACCACAACTGTTCTTCATGAGTGAAATGGTCCTGTCATATCCAGAAGTTGTTATTTTACCCCAGTCCTCCTAATCTCTCTTTCTCTGTATTTCCTACGCCTGTGGGGACAGTTGTGACATAGATGTCCCATTTGTAGCTGAGCACTCCACAGACATTCATTTTCTGCACTTTAACCAATTATGTATTAACCATCGTTCACTGCTGAACAAGTTTATCTGATGATAGCTGAGAGATACACTAATCTATGAGTATTGAGTAGTTAGAAGACAATATGATACCATGCCCATTTGTCAAAATAATTAGTAGATCACCTCTAGGGCCTCAGAAACTACTCGGGTACACATTTTTGGCTAGATTGCCAGACATGAGTTCTATTTTGTCAAACAGGCTTTTAATTTATTCAGAAAGTATATAATATTCCTGCCATTGTTACATCAGCGGTCATATCTTGCCACATTTCTTACTGTAGCTCTCATGGTTCATAGCTAGATGAAACTGTTGATGACTTTTCTACCTCAGAAGCCTGAACAGAATTTTCCTGGACTAGTTAGTGGGGAGGTAGTTTCCTGATCACTGCCAGTTAGATTTTTCCATGTCCTGTGATCAAACTGTGTGGTCTCTTCAGCAATGGGTTTTACCATCAGTTTCTAGTGAGTAACCAAGGGCAGTCTGGCCAAGCTCTTATTTTTCCTCCTCTGAGTTGAACACATAAAAAACTGATGACCAATGTTATACTTCAAATTCCAGATAGCTTCTGGATCAAAGAGTTTCACATTCACTGCACAGAGAGAGCTGAGGAGGAGTGAATACTTTCTACATACTTGTTCCTATGAAACACAAGATGGAATTCTGCACTCCTGAGTCCTGAATGGTTGAGACCTAGACTTTTTGACTATGGGAACCTAGAAGCTTAAGTCCTAAAGTCCTGTGTCTGGGCATAAGTATGTTGGTGGCTTATGTGTCCCTAGGCCCAGATAATGCAAATGTTTGCTGAAATCCCAT
This sequence comes from Grammomys surdaster, assembly GCF_004785775.1. NCBI lineage: Eukaryota > Metazoa > Chordata > Mammalia > Rodentia > Muridae > Grammomys > Grammomys surdaster. Next base: position 380 of record NW_021608050.1, on the reverse strand, counting down.
CCTTTTCATCCACAGAGTGTGTGAGACATGACCTGGTTCCCCCGGTGCTGCAGCTGCTTTTCTTCATTCTCCTCTCTGGAGTCCTCATGGCATTTCTTCTCCAAGGTCAGACAGACCTGAGTACCTGGGATCTTAATGCTGTTTGCAGAGTGGGGAGGATGACAAGACTGAAGATGGAACCTGACTCTTTTGTGGCTTCTAAGCATATATCAGGACTCCTCTAACCTATAAAGAACGGGAAATAGAAAAGCAACAGTAGAGGGTCTTCACTCCACTTACTATCTTTTCTAGATGGCAAGATTCTCTCTTCTCTCTTTCTCTCTCTCTCTCTTTCTCTCTCTCTCTCTCTCTCTCTCTCTCTCTCTCTCTCTCTCTCTCTC
>NW_021608049.1:0-3114 GCF_004785775.1 Grammomys surdaster | reverse complement strand
ACACACACACACACACACACACACACACACACACACACACACACACAAGCAAGCAATAGTATTGACCTTCACCCTTCCCAGCTTTCTTTGATGTTTCATTTCCAAGCATTTTGCTCTTGGACAATGATCTTAATATGTATATGTGCTCTTAGATTAGTTGAACTTCTGATAAAAGATTAAGAATTGTCTGTTATGCTCAAGTCCTCATTTACTAAAATTCCTCATACACAACTACAGAAATAGATGTTTTTGTCTCACATAAAGCCATAAAAAGTAGCAATATCCTGCCCTATCAAAACAAAACAGGAACTAGGAATATCACCTTGATATAACTAAATTCTGTGCTCAGGATGGTCATAAAGAAATGTTTCCTCTGAGTTTCTACAAAATCCTTGCTTCTCCTCAAGAAAAATGCTCCTATACAGAAAGGCACAGGAGCATCTGAGCATATAAACCTTGTTATGTACTCCTCTTCTGCTGATCATCATTTGATCATATTGTTAGTCTAATCACAAATACTCTTTTGTCCATTCTTCATAAAATATCAAAAAATATATGAATACCAACATCACACAAAATATAAAATGGTGTTGGGGATTTTGCCAGTTAAACTGTCTTTGCAATTTATTTTCAAATAATTCAAAATCACATGGATGTGGAAGAAGCATTCCTCCTTTGCAATAACTAATACATACTTACATGCAGTATACTAGAAATTGAGCACATCCAATCGCATATACAATTTCATTTAGATCTAATGAACTTTTTCAAGAATTATCTGTAGTAGCACCATTTTGTACGTAAAATTAAACAGTACACAAAATTAATTTGTTCAGTATTCATTTCTTGTCCTTTCCTTCTTTTCATTTTTCCTTTGTTTTTATTCCCCCCAAAATATAGTATATCTGTATATAATAGCCTTGATTATCCTGGAACTTGCTTTGTAGACCAGATTGGCTTCAAACTCACAGAAGTCTGCCTGCCTCTTCCTCTAACTCCTGAGTGATAGGATTAAAAGCAGTTGCTAGTATGACTAGCCTCAGTAGTACATTTAATATATGTATTTGCTTCAATATAGAAACATAACTTTCATGACTTCATAGCCTCATAATTTAAGTCTATGATATTGAAATGAAGAGAACAGAATTTTTCCTCTGCCAATTGCATTGTTTGTTCTCCAGATAATGCTGTAGGAAATATCGGAAGGTCTTAATTAAGTCAGTGGAAGCAAGACTAGAGACAAAGGAAGGGTGTCTTCAAAGTGTTTTGGCTAGAAATAGCTTTGTGGTTACATGCTGATCTTTCTGGAAGCTAAAATAGCTCCAAGTACATACATGGCAGCCTACAACTATCCATAATGCCAATTCTCAGTTATTTGATTCACTCTCCTAATCTCCTTGAGTTCCAGGCATATATAGTACAAACATACATGTAGGCAAAGTACTCATACATTTAAAATAGAAAAAAAAATACAAAGAAATGTTCAGCCTATTGCTTCAGGCATATAGTTAAAGATTCTCAAGAAGGGAAGATGAGGGGAATGAAATCTCAAGCCAAGCTGTGATGATTAATTGTAATTTGGCTCAAACTAAAAGAAAGAAAATTGGTTAGGTCAAAGGCAAAGCATTTGCTGTATGTGCAAGACCCTATGTTGAAATACCTATTTAGAAAGAAAATGAGAAAAACAAAACTATATGTTATTTTTATATGAAAATATAAGATAAATTCCAGAAAAGGAGAATTGAGTCTCTGTTATATTAAGGGTCTTATAAAGGTTAATTTATAGCTGAGTATTGGAATAAATACCTTGAATTTCAGCTTTTGAGATCCAGAGGAATAATAAAAATAGGTAACCTGGTTATTTCACATAATATGGTTTGATTTGTAGATTCAATTCAGTCTATATTTTAAACTTTTTATATTAGTATCATAACTCAATAAACTATCATTACAGTTGGAAAATTCTCCTGTTTTAAACTTCCAATGAAACACAATTAGAATCAAGAGCTAAAATGTTGGTTGTTACCTCAGTTTACTCTGTGATCATATTTCTACCCAATTGTCTAAGGTATTTGAGGATAATATCCATGGAAGATATAATATGTAAGGATATACAAATTAAATTAAATAGCACATATAGACTATTTCAAGTGTAGTATAGATTTTCTTATATAATCATATTATATAAATGTTTCAATCATTTATTATAAAGTAGAGAGCTCAACTAAGATTGAGTAATGTTCACAATGTTTTTGCTGTCATCAAAGCTACAGTTTTCATTAATGAAGTCATGCCATATGCTTTTATTAGAAAGGAAAAAGATATTGCCACATATATAATTGTTCATCCTTTATGGTCACATCTCCTCCATTTGTTAAAATTAATACTATCTGTTGCTTAAGGACTGATGTTTCAAATCAGCTTCCTCTGGACCTCATCTATAAAATGTGCAGTAGATCACCTTAGAAGATACTGAGGGCCATACAGAGACTGCCCTACCCGGGGATCCATCACACATGCAGACATCAAGCCCTGACTCTATTGCTGATGCCAAGAAGTGCTTGCTGACAGGAGCCTGATATAACTGTGTTCTGAGAGGCTCTGCCAAAGCCTGACCAATACAAATGTGGATGCTTGCAGCCAATCGTTGGACTGGGAATGGGAACCCCAATGGAGGAGTTAGGGCAAGGACTGGAGGAGCTGAAGGGGTTCGCAACTCCATAGGAAGAAAAAGAATATCAACCAACCACATCTCTGGAGCTCCCAGGGACTAAATCACCAACCAAAGAAGACCCATGGCTCCAGCTGCTTATGTAGCAGAGGATGGCCTTATCTGGCAACAATAGGAGGAGGGGCCTTCGGTCCTGTGAAGGCTCAATGCCCGTGTAGAGAAATGCTAGGGAGGTGAGGTGGCAGTGGGTAGGTGTGTGGGGGAGCACACTCCTAGAAGCAGGGTGAGGGTGATGGGATAGGGAGTTTTTGGAGAGGGGAACTGGGAAAGGGGATAACTTTCAAAATGTAAATAAATAAGATATCCAATAAAATTCTTTTAAAAAAATGAGATACACAAAATTACAATTTTTTTGACTACTTTTGCTAACACAAACAGGGTAA
>NW_021608048.1:0-3995 GCF_004785775.1 Grammomys surdaster | reverse complement strand
AGAGAGAGAGAGAGAGAGAGAGAGAGAGAGAGAGAGAGAGAGAGAGATGCATATTTGGACTTGCCATGATAGCTACACTAGTGCTTTTTTCTATATTATAAATGCTATAGAATTCACAAGGCAATGTGGCCAAATATCAGGGATCCTAACAACATATGCTTGAATGTTCAAAACACGTATTTCTATACAAGAATGAAACTGTTTAAATTACCAGGTAAATTATTGCAAAAGGCATGTGTTGCCTAAAAATCCCAAATTCTGTTAGTGTATATGGAAGAATCATATACAAAATTTCTCCTCACTTGTAGAACATATGTGATAATGTTTCAAACACATTTTACCATTAAACTTTCCCAGTAAAATAGGCCATATCAACTTTACTGATTTCATCTTCTACTCTGTAGGCATATGTGTTTCACCAGGGCATCCCAATGAGTAGTCATTTCTGGCTGAGTTGATCTGACTAGAATGATGTTATCAGTATAATGGCCAAGTAAAGTAAATTGCATACTAAGTGGATTGACCAGGTCTTTTGGACTATGTTAAGACAGAACAGGAGAGAGAGCAGAGCCCTGGGGCATGACTATAAATGAATAGTGCCTTTCCATTCTAGTAAATGAAAGTGTTTGATTTTCCTTTTTGTAAGGCTGAAAAAGCACATCACTGTGGTTAAAAATGTTTCACTGGAGGTTATGTTAATCTGCTGTAGATGAAGATATGGCTTCTGGCACAGCAAACATAATATGAACCACATTTAGCTAAGTTTCTGGTTATTCACTGCTCCAGGCTCTTACTAGCTCTTGATGACAGGATTGTTGAATTGCATTAGAATATGATAGAAAATGCCATTATTTAGAATGTTCTGAGAGCCACTATTCAATATTATTTTCCCAGCATGTGATATGATAGGGTAATAAGTGCAATGCAAATTGCAATATTGAGATAGAAAAACATAGCAGAATAGATGTTTAAGATATAAATATCTTTTTAGGAATATTTTTAGTAGGATATACCTTTTTATAAAATAGAACTTAACTTACAAGTCAAATGGAAGTAGAAATCCATAGTGATATTTTAACCAAAAAATTATGTGACTTTTTTAAATTAAAGTATGTAATTGGAAATAATATCAGATAAGTAGCATGGAAAACTACAACATGCAAGGGATTTGGCTCCCAAACTACTCAGAATATTGTCTACTTCTTCAATAACTTAAAATGACTTATGAGGTAAGCTTTCGATTTAAATACTTTAATTTGAAGAATAATTTAAAAACATCTACTATTTTAGTTTATGCAAAACGTATGTCAACAATTATAATCTGTTCTACCTAGAGAAGAGATCAGCACAAAGGAAACAGCACAAACTAAAATAGCATTTTGAAGAACAAGATTATGTCAAAGACTTGTTGCTACAGCTTTAAAACCATTCCATTCACCATTAAGATAATAAGAACTAGAATATATGACTACTTTAATATTGTAAATGGAAAGAAAGCAGATACCATCTGTAATACCAGATGACTGTAGGAGTAGTGCAACCAGGTTTGACAAACAGTGATTGAAACCTGTCTTGAGTTTGCCAAGTGCTAGGTACTATATTAAACCCCAGCTTCTTAGTAACATAGTACCTGATTCATCCTTAAAATACAATATGGGAGATAGAATCAAACTTTGTGGATAAGAAAAGTGTTTCACTGAGAAGTGACCTGAATGCCCAAGGCCATATAACTTGGAAAGAATCTATCTGACTTATAACTTTGTCCTTATATGAGTCTGATCAGATCAATGGGTAAAGCTTAAGAGTTGTCAGAACATATTTGGAATGTGTGATAAAGAGTTGCAGCCTTAGAAAGGTTGAGACCCACTGTGATAGAGTATACAGATGATGGAAAGTTAACTGAAAGGTGAATTCAGGTTTCTAGCACTAGACTTTGGTCGAGTCACACTTGGTTTACTGTTACTGTCCCATAGGGAGAGATTTAGATCTGTTTTCATGTCTCTAGTGAAAGAGTCCTGCAGCACCTTGCCATCCATGAATGGCTGGTTTAACAGTTAATGAATTTGAGGAAAATGGTATTAATTAATGATCTAAATTAATGCATAGGGAACTTCTAATGCTTGTTGATTACTCAATAGTTTTCAAACACTTAAGGAAGGCAAATGCATGGAGCTGGAATGCAGATTAGAAATGGCAGATTCTTTTAAAAGAAAGTTTAATTATTTCAGCTAATTATTCTTAAAGTCTAACAGAGCCCATGTTGATTGTTCTAACATTTTTTTCCATCTAACTATATCTTAGAAGGATAGGCATGCCTTTTATCACAGAAAATGAAAAGCCTCCTACTGTATTAAAACACTTTTTTACTTACAGTTTTATTTTGTTTTAAATGAGTCGCTGGCAGTAGCAAAATTACCTTTTTTAAAAAAGTGGACAATTGCTATTCTTCTAAATATATTAGATTGGCATCTTTAACCTTTTATGCTGTCTCATAAAAGCAATCACAGTAATTAACTAATAAGTCTAAGTGGCGAGTGTATGATATACATAGCTCTCTTTGCCACATTTTATTGAGCAATATTTATCATGAGTTCATGGACATCCACACCTTTCATTAAAAATATTGCCAAAATATTTTCTCATTTATAGGATGGTCAAAGCTACACATGTTGTAAAATATTATTAGAAGGTTCACTTGATATTTACAATGACCTATGTTCAAATAAAACATGTTTCATTATAAAAGAAGTCAGATAGAAACTTTGTCCTCTATGAATCATTAGTATTTCAAGACAAGTTTCCTGATAAATAATGATGCTCATTCTAATCATATGGTGTGTGTTTTTTTTTATTATTTTAAAACATATCCACAAGATGTATGCATGGAAAGTTATCTAAGTGTTACAAAGACTACAGAACAGGGAGCAATGACTTTTTATGTGATTTTTCTCCTAACAAAATGGCACTTATTGGCAAGAACAAGCAGACAAATACCACTACCATGTATTTTAGATTATATCCCTCTCCTGTCTTTCTTATTTAATAAAGGGAAAGAGGCCTTGATAACAACTGGTTGTCCAGACATAAACCTCTGGCCCTTGTGAACTCTATGTCCAGTTTCTGACACAGGTACTTGCTTTTCTGCTGCATTTGAGACTTTTCACTATTTGACATGAGCCTATGAACCCAATTCTGATCAGACTGCATAGATTTCTTTTAAACATGTTTGTCTAGCTAGGAGCAGATGTCTCTTGGGGAATTCACACAGAGAGAGCGGTAAATAAATTTTTGCTTTTCTCTATCAGCGGCAACAAAACCAATGCAACTGCATACTAAGTGACCAGATTCTCTGCATGTGACACATTATTCTAGAAGACATTGCTTTCAGATTTCTCTAGTGTGATAAGCGCTTTTGTTTTAGTACAAAACATTATGAATATGAGGAGTATGCTTACACCACTATAGAGGTAGCTCACGAAGGGTCATGAGCAGCTTTTTCTATGAGAGTTAGGGGTGTAAATCAGGGGAATTGATATCTCATCTGTTAAGATGACATGGAATGGTTTGTAGAAGGGACATCATTTAGGCAGTATAGGGACAGAGTAGAATTGGAAGTACATATTCAGAAATTGATAAGGCAGCTGTGATTGGAGGAACTGGACCCTACTTGGCTTTTGGAAGATGGATAAAAAGTTAGAGTTTTATCTACATTATTTTATCTACATAGGATCTTGATTGGTTTTGTGTGAATGATAGGTGTGTTTCTAGGTATTTTTTTAAAGCTTACTTTATTTTTACTTTTAAAATAATTTCTTTAATTTTTTTTATTATTTTTGAGATGTTAAAAATATTATAGTTTCCCCCCTTATTCCCTTTCCTCCTTCCAAACCCATATAAACCCTTGCTCTCTTTTAAACTCATGGGCTTTTATATAAATTACTGTTTTAGATAGATAGATAGATAGATAGATAGATAGATAGATAGATAGATAGATA
>NW_021608047.1:0-3754 GCF_004785775.1 Grammomys surdaster | reverse complement strand
TCAGGATTCAGTTTCTCAACAGGACAGGAGCAGACCGACTCTGTGTCACCTGCTCTGAGTGCAGTGGCTCCTGGATGACTCAGGATTCAGTTTCTCCACAGGACAGGAGCAGACCAACTCTGTGTCTGTTCCAGCCCGGAGGACCAGGCAGGGGCAGAAGGGAAGTGGAATTCCGGAGGGGCGGGGTTTGGGTAGCTGCTGTGCCCTGGATGTCCCTGGCTCCCCGATCTATCTCTGGGGTTTAGGGAGTGAGATGGAGTTCTTACCAGCTGCTCTGAGTGCAGTGGCTCCTGGATGACTCAGGATTCAGTTTCTCAACAGGAAGGGAGCAGACCGACTCTGTGTCTTTTCCAGCCCGGAGGACCAGGCAGGGGCAGAAGGGAAGTGGAATTCCGGAGGGGCGGGGTTTGGGTAGCTGCTGTGCCCTGGATGTCCCTGGCTCCCCGATCTATCTCAGCTGCTCTGAGTGCAGTGGCTCCTGGATGACTCAGGATTCAGTTTCTCCACAGGACAGGAGCAGACCAACTCTGTGTCTGTTCCAGCCCGGAGGACCAGGCAGGGGCAGAAGGGAAGTGGAATTCCGGAGGGGCGGGGTTTGGGTAGCTGCTGTGCCCTGGATGTCCCTGGCTCCCCGATCTATCTCTGGGGTTTAGGGAGTGAGATGGAGATCTTACCAGCTGCTCTGAGTGCAGTGGCTCCTGGATGACTCAGGATTCAGTTTCTCAACAGGAAGGGAGCAGACCGACTCTGTGTCTTTTCCAGCCCGGAGGACCAGGCAGGGGCAGAAGGGAAGTCTGGGGAAGACTATCTTCCCTCTCTCAGCACTCTTTAGTTACCTGTAGTCCTTCCTCTGCATTAACATGTTTATTGTATTCCTTTTTAAGCTCATGTATAGGTAGCCATGTTGGTGAGAGTTTATGCTTATAGCTTCTGACATTCCTAGGAGACACAAACTCAGAGAAAGCTCTCTGATCCTCTGTACTTTACCATCTTTCTTCTTCCTCTTCAATGATGCTCCCTAAGTCTTAAGTGCTGGATTTGTGTTGTAGATGTGTCCTTGGGACTCATCTACTTTTCATTTTGATTGGATGTAGTTTTAGGTAATGGTCTTCATCTGTTGCCGTTAGAAGTGTCCTTGATGAAGACTGAAGGATACACTTATCTGTGGATGTAAGGGCAAATATTTTAAATGTATTTATGCTGGTTAACAAAGTAGTGGTTGTAGGTTCACCTTGAAGATCCATGACTTTACTTGACCTGAGTAGTTTGTTTGGACTTCAGTACCTGACATAATTTCTCTCTTGTTAGGTGGATCTAATGTCCAATTGAGAGCTGTTTGTTCCAATCAAATTATGTGTGACACTATTTAACCCTTAGAGTACTTGTGCCATGATGGTTATTGTTATGATTCATAAGAGTAATAGATGTGTAAGACTTTTGATTGCTTCCCTCCTTTGTAACATGCATAGCACCTTCTGCTACCATGAAAGCTAGTCTTTGGGGAGAAGGGACTTGGTTCAGTTTCCACCTCAGGGACCTCTGAACCTTTTATCTGGAGTTCATACCTTATTCAGCACTAGGGACTTACTTTCCACTTCTGGGTACAACCAAAGGCTATAATAATAGCTGTGTGTTTTGGATTCTCTTGGACAACCCAAACCAACAACTCAAAAGAGTGTTTCTCATGCCTTATCTTGGAATTATTATATGATACTGTTTGGGACTTAAAGAGAACACAATCAACACAGAGGAGAAAATTTTATTAAAATTTATTTATTTATATGTGTGTATATAATAAACAGAGAATGGTGTATATTCTGGGATTTTTGTTAACAGTTAATAATGTGACTTTTATGACTGTTATGCTACATCAAAAGTAGATTAAAATGAGCTACAATTCTTAAAACTAACTCATCCTAGGAGAGCCTTAACACCAACTAGCATTTCTACATATGTAACCAAAAGCACAATTAAAACACTGAATTGGATCACTCCATGGAAACAAAGGTTTATTGGGGATCATACTGCAAGGCTAAGGCTCTGCCAGTGTCTCTCAGGAGACAGCTATATCAGGTTCCTGTCAGCAAGCAATTCTTGGCATCAGCAATAGTGTCTGGGTTTGGTGGATGCATATGGAATGGATCCCCATATAAGGTAACACCCTCATAGAAGCAGGAGGAGGGGGCTTGGGATAGAGGTTTTCCGAAGGAGACCAGGAAAGGAGATAACATTTGAAATGTAAATAAAGAAAATATCCAATAAAAAGAAATGTACATAAGTAAAATAACCAATAAAAATTAAAAACAAAGCAATAAAAAAAACCCACAAAAAATGAAAGGCTATTTCTCATTGTAATTGGGATACCAGAGAAGAGCAAAATGTGAATTTTTTTATAGCAGTCCAGAGGATGGAACCTTTGATCTGATGTACTTACTTTTTCTGGATTGAGCATGAACTAGATGCCCTTGTACTTTGGGAAAAGGGGATTAACCAGAAACATATCTTAGGAGATTTTTAGGGAAATTCTGAAATTAGCCTTCTATTTACCAAATGACAACTTTTCTTTTTGCTGGATCAGAGTCCTTCTACTTGCATTATCACCAGCACTACCATTTTGTGGGGACCACTTTAGACTTAACATTGATATCTGTATGTTGTCTGGTTTAAACATTTAGTCTTTTACTTCACAGTTGATAAATACCCAGGAGTCATTTCTTCATTAAATTGATGACTAGATCATTAAAGGAACACTGTAGTTGGTGGCCATAGTGTCCTTCATGATTACCCCTATTTTCTTATCCAAGGGACTTAAGTTATTATTCTATGTAGGTTTGTATTTTGGCTTACCTGAAGTGACCAAACACCATCAAGGACTTATTGTTGTCCTCTGGGAGTGAGAGTTTCTAAATCTGTAGAGTCCATACTAAGTTGCAGGAACCAGAAATAGACACCTGAAGTGGGTCAACAGGAATGATGTTGACTAGGGCCACAGCTATCTCAGTGTCTTGTGTCTACTTATAACTACTGAGTTCATGACACCAAATATTGGTCATTGAGTTAGAGAATTTACTACACTCCATTGATGGTCACTCCATCTTTGTAAGATATTGTCGACAATTGGCTTCCTCAAATGTTCTACTTTTATATATTGAGTGAGTGTTCAAACTGATGGATTTCTTTCAGTACATGATCACTTAATTGGTACCTTTTCTGTGAAGGATGCAATCTTGTTGGACCTGAACTTAAAAAACAGTTCCAACTAGTATTGAATTACTAAAACCCATTGACCAGCCTCTTCCTCCAAATTTCTGTGTTCCTGATCTTTATATGATTCCTCAATTTCTAACAAATCAGGTAACCACAGCATGTGTGTGTGTGTGTGTGTGTGTGTGTTTGTGTGCATGTGTGTGCTGACTCCTTTGTGTGTATGTGTGTATGTGCCTTGCCCTTTGTTTGTGTATGTCTCTCTGTGTGTAAATGTTTCTATATATCTTTATATATGGGTATGTGTGTTTCTGTGTGTGTACATGTGTGTCTGTCCTCCTCTCTCTCTCTCTCTCTCTCTCTCTCTCTCTCTCCCTCTCCCTCTCCCTCTCCCTCTCCCTCTCCCTCTCTCCCTCTCCCTCTCCCTCTCCCTCTCCCTCTCCCTCTCCCTCTCCCTCTCTATCTCCCTCTCTGTGTGGTGTGTGTGTGTGTGTGTGTGTGTGGAGAGAGAGAGAGAGAGAGAGAGAGAGAGAGAGAGAGAGAGAGAGAG
>NW_021608046.1:0-68475 GCF_004785775.1 Grammomys surdaster | reverse complement strand
CGAAAACCAGTATGCTAATTTGGCGATATCATAAGAGCCAATGAGTGTGTGGCACGTCTCCTAAAGCTCTATATAAGCCACAGGATTTTGGGGCTTGGCGTCCCTCGCCTCACTACCATCTAAGAGAGCTGTAACACTACCATCTAAAAGAGCTGTAACAATAAAACTGCTGTCAGAAGAATCCTGAGCGTGGCGTTCTCCTTATTGGCGAGGCGGCGCCCCGGCACCCCGCAAGAAGTTGTCATTTTTTTGTTAAAATACAAGAAAATACAAATAAGAAAATTAAAATGAAGAGCTTCCAGGATGTTCACACCCCCAATCCCCTATGAATATTACTGTGTATTTGCTTAGAGCCTTCTTGGCTTTTGAGGGAAACCCCATGAAGCCTCTACCCTAGACAAAGAACTGCAGGCAACTGAGGAAAGCTGGGAGCAGCAGAGGTGGTCCCCCTCGTCCTGAAAACGCACATACAAATGACATTACACAGACGACCGACCAGGCAGGTTGCACCTAGGAATACAGATGCATAGACATGTGGATATACGCATGCAGCAACAACTAAGGGAATAAAAGGCCAGGGGTTGAAGTGGAGCACAGAAAGGGATATTGAAAGGTTTAGAGGAAAGGGAGGGAGAAATGCTGTGGTTAAATTATAGTACTAAGGGAACAAAATTAACAACAATGATTAAGCTATCTGTCACACGTTACCTATCACATGCTCAATTTTATAAATTCATTTGTTGTTAGACAAGCAGATTAAAACCACATTTCACAAAGAACAAAGGCCACTGAAGAATTATTAAAGAAGAGGGGGAGAACGATCACTAATTCAAAAACAACAACAAAAAAAAATGCTTAAAAACTTTTAAGTTAAAACGCTGGCCAATGTCAGTTGCCTATAACAGAAAGTCCCTGCTAAAGAGACCCCCTTTCCCATCAATTTTTATACTTGACCAAACTGTTTCCGCCCAAATTTCTAGGACCTTCTCTGTTCTCCAGCTGATGTCATTCAGGCATCACCATCTGCACTTGCTGCTCTGCTTCCTGCTCTTCATGATCTTAATTACCCAGGATGGAGCCACTGGCAGTGCAGAGGGCTTCCTATGTGACTAAGTGAGAGGAGCTAAGGCCACACTGAATACCCAGGGGACTGCTAATCAAGACCCTTTGGCTTTATTTACAGGCTTTTGTTTCTGATCGGGCTCCAGTTCCCTGCTGGGTATAGGCAATTACATCTGTCTTTCAGTGATGAAAAACTAATTTGCTTATGCATAAAGTGTACTTTACTGTTTGTTGTAGTTGGGCAGACTAGGAAGAGCCATCAGAATATTTATTAATCAAGAGTTCAAATGTCCTCTTTTCCTCTTCCAGGTATTTGTGTTTTTAAAACGTAAAACCTCAATAATACAGCAAGATGGCTCACTGAGTAAAGAGAGATGTTTGCCATGACTCCTGACCACCTGAGTTTGCTCCCTGGAGCACAGTAGGTGGAAGAAGAGACATACTCCTAAAAGTTGTCCTCTAACCTCCACATAGTGCTGCAGCACACTGCCCCCACCTTCCCAAGCACACTAATACAGGTAAAAACCTTGCATCAATTACTGCAGAATGGTAACGTATACTGTGTCACATGAATGTTGGAGAGCCTCATATTGAGGAACAGTATCTACAATCATGCCACACTTTCATCTTCCACTTTACATGTACACAACCCAGGAGTGCTGTGAGCTATGGTTTACAGAACAAAACCCCGATATGCATAGCTCTAAGGAGAAGTGTTCTTGAAATGTTGACCCCAACTCAAGGCACTCCCTTGACTGTGTGCCTCTCCATCTGTCTATAGCAGAAGCAATTGGTCTGTAGCTGTTCCTGTTGACTTCATGCACACAACTCTGCCACTGCCTGCAGAGATGGTCAGTGCTGCCTGTGGAAGCTGACAGGTCACAGGCTGGGACGATGTGCACCACTTAGTCCTGCTTTCTCATCCCCTGCGCACAGAAACTCTCTAAAACAACGTTTCAATTGTAAGAAGAACGTTCGTTCTATAGTGTATAAAACTCGGAAGAAATGTAAAAGCAAAATAGTATGTAAATTAGGCAGAACAAATGAACAAAAATGGGGTAAGTAGAAAGAGGAAGAAAGAGGAAAAGAGAAGGAAAACTTATCTTCAAAACTGAGGAAGATGTGCTGTCCTTATCGATAAGGAAAACAAAGCATATCAGACTCAGAGGCTAAAGTGCTTTACTGTTTCATAATAGAACTTCCCCAGAATTCCTAAAACATATACATAATCCTCTTTTCACCTTTATACATTATAAAACAAATATATACAGTGATTTTTGGCTGGCCAGAAGTCATTATGTAGCTGAGGATGGCTTCAAAAATGTGTCACTCTTCATACTTTGGAATTACAGATTGAGTGACTACGCCCTACTCTCTAGCAGCAGCTTCAGACAAACGCTCTGGGCCAGGCTGTAAGTAGTGGCATCCATGGACACAAAGCTTGGGCACGATGTAACTTCTGGACACCTTCTCTTACTTGTTCTTTCTTTAAATTTCCTTAAGACACAGCAGTGGCTTCTTGTGTGTTTTCTTACTGAGCTGGGCATCACGGTGGGCCAAATCCACTTTCATTTTCTCCAGTACTATCAAAATTAAAAACAAACCAAAATATTTTAGATTTCTGTTTATGAAGAAAGATTAAACAACAATCAATAAAAGGTTTGCTAAACCTCCCAAGGGGATGAGGACTGAAGTGGCTGTGTGTAGGGTTCCTGAGGCTTGCCAAGGAGTCAGTTACCTGAGAAAATGTTTGAGGGAAGAGTTGTAAGCACAAGACCAAGATGACAAATTATTATGTAGGAGAAAAAAAGAAGCTCCACCAAGTACAGAAAGGCAAACCATCCTAAGTTACACTACAAATAGTATGCCTAGCTCTCAGTGCCTGGCTCTGCCATTAACAGGCTAGCTGCTATTTCTTCCAGAATGAAAATGCTGAATTCTGCATTGGTCTGAAAACCAAACCTAAAGCAATCTTAAAAGAACAAAGCCAGTAAACAGCTGAGTCCAAGATGGGCGCATCCAGTATTATCCATACCCCTCGTCTTAGTGCCTATGAACTCCATCTTGTGGTAAAATGACAGAGAAATCTTACTGTCAAGAGTTACAGTATGCAGACACCTACTGCCAAGATTCTTATTAAATTTAATCTGATACAAGTTAAATTATCAACTGAGTAAGAATATGGTAAACTGTTTATTTTATGCTAATTAAATAATTTACATTTTCAGAAGCAATTTAAATATTTTCATTAAAGGATCCATCAAACAACAAACTCTCTAAAGGATGGTCCTTGATACACACAAAATTACAAGGCAAGAAGCAGGTTAGGTTCAATGGGTAACACTGGCAGCAGATGTTTCAGCCCCAGCAGGGAGGTCCTAACACTCTGCAACTCAACTCTTTTATTTCCTTTTACTTATTCATTTTACATCTGGTTCACTGCCCCCTTCCAGGTCACCTCCTCTCTTCCCACCTTCTCCTCTCCTCCTCTGAGTGGGTGGGGACTCCCTATGGGTACCCCAATACCTGGCACTTAAAGTCTCTTCGAGGCTGGGCGCTTCCTCTCCCACTGGGGCCAGACAAGGCAGCCCAGCTAAAAGAACATATCTCTAGAGTCCTCTCAAGCAGGTGGCTCACTCCCAGTACAGCCTAGGTGAGATGCTGGTTGGGGTCAGGTCTTTTTAAAGGCTTTCATGTGATAAATATTGAACATGCTGATAAAGGACAAACTGTAAAGGATCCATACTGACATACTAACAGTCTGAAGATCCTGGAAGCATTTCAGAAATAAAACTCCCATGCGTGTTTATGTATGTTTTTATGTGTGTGTGAGAAAAATCCTGTGACTGAACAGATGGTCTCAAATGCTTTCTTAAACACTTCAAAAGTGTCTGCCTATGGGAAAAAAAATAAAGAATACTAAGCATGAGAGTTGGCTCCAAGCATCCAACTCCTAACACCTAAAGAACTATTTTAAAAAGGCCAAAGCAAGGCCAGGCCTTAGGCTTAGGGAACATTGCAAAAGATGGAACAGAATCAAGGAGTTTGTTGTAAGATTGTGTCTCCTAGTAATATCAGAAGTCATACCCAACACTTCTTACTAGTAACAGTCCTTACCTGAGCTGATTTTCTCTCCTGGGCAGACATCAGCTGGTGCTTGGCCTTTTAATCTAAACTGGCTTCACCAGAGAAACTGTTAAGACCAAATGCCACTAAAGTTCACCAAGCCTTTGGGAACGTACCTGGGCAAACTTATGGATCTGCTCCACCACTGCGGCGAACAGTGCATGGACGCTCTCGTCGATCAGACTCTGCATGTAGTGCACAGCCTCCTCATCCGACAGGTCCAGACGGAACTTATCCTGAACCTGGAGAGAACCAGAGACAACATCAACTTCTTTAATGAAACAAGTCAGGAATGTGCTCTGAAGAGACAGAATAAGATGGACACAGACATCATTAAGATGCCAAGAGGGAGCTCTGAATGCCTCTCTTCCAATCAGACAGATTCCTTTTGAAAACAGAATGCTATTACTTTAGCTCAGAGTTGAACTTTCTGCTTGAACGCGAGCTCAGACTTACTGTGTAACAGAAATAGACACGGCAAGGTGGGAGCATATTACATTATCACCCTGGCCTGCATACACCAGGTCACAGTTACACAGCAACTACAATCACTGGTAAAATAATGGATCTTCTAAAAAAGCCTTGACCACAGCAGCCCTAGGACCTTTGCAAGGATTATTTCAATGGGTCTATAATGTCCAATGATGGGATTGTGGGTTTTTAAAATTCATACTTTAAGGCACTGCTCATTTTCAATAGCATTCAGTACCAGAAGAATGAAGTATATGCATGCATGTGTGTACATGTACCTGTGTTTTTCCTAAAACATAAAAGCCAGTGACTGAAAAACTATTTTGGCTAAAACCTGTGTATGCAGTCTACAAAGCCTCTTCTTTGACTTCATTATGGTGCTGCTAAAGACAATACCTATCTTCAGAAGCCACGGATGCTGGAAGTTGCCATAGAAACTGGTAAAGAGGTGTTTCCAGATAGTCTTATGCCCTGCACACAATCACTGCACTTCACTCTTCTATTATAAATATTTCATATATACTCCTTCAACATAGAATGGGAGAAAGTAAGATTTCCAAGTAGATACAACTACATAATTTTATATATTTTTTTATTTTGACAGCACTGTAGTCATCAGATTTGCCCTCCATTGCCTGCTTAGTTGCCACCCACTCCTGTAAACTGCCTTCCTCTTCCCAGCTAGGACCCTAATCTTGCTTCTATTTCCCTATGCTTTCCGTTCTTTGGTTTGAATATGGGGCCCTCACTGAGTTTATTAGGTTTGCCTGTACAAGGAAAGGCAGGGAGCTATTTATGAGATTTAACTACCCACATACACAGCATATTGCAACATGGAGGCATGCCATGTGACTTGATTCCACAGCCCAGGAGAGAGAGGCTAAAGGAAAGCAGATGCAAAATTCAGGGACAGTCTGGCACTTTGGAAGGCTGATCTGGCTCTCCTCGAGTTTGAGTCTCTGCCCTTCAGATTTTTCTGTGGCAGAATATCTGACAACATTGGTACTCTTTCAAGAACATTAAAAATAATCAGAAAGCAAAAGGATCAAAATAAAACTCTAGCCTAAGTTATCAAATTTGCATACTTAAGTACTTACATGAAGAAAATATATAATTGGCATAAAATGCTCTTTACATTATATGAAACATTTTCTTTAAAGAGAAATCTCTCATGCACAGTCAGTCAGCATTGCTCTTCCTGGCTGGTGCTAGGCCACCTGTCATTGCCCTCTGGCTTTGTAAGAGTCTGCTAGTTCATGAAGCTATAGCCTATAGCCTTACTCTTTCGTCTACATAACTTCCACAAACGGCCTCGGCACACCACTTGCTGTTCTGGCTGTGGAAGCTAGCTAACATGTACGGGCCACACTTGCAGCTCTGGCTTTCATCTGGTCCTTGCCTTTCTATCTTTTCTGATGGACTCACATGCTCAGGCATTTTTTCCTTAAGCGTGTGCACATGTGCTACAGCAACTGCAGACAGCACCTTTCCACCTCAGTGTGCTTCCACTCACTGCTTCTGTGTTCCCCGGCTTTGTGTCACATTTGCCTGTCTGTTAGCATACACAGGCTAGATGGTATGGAATAGAGACTATAAATTCTGTCGAATTGATGTGAAGGTTCATTCTAGTGGGCAGGCAGGTAAACTGGCTGAGGTTAACTGAACACTAAGGACTGATGAACACTTGGCTTAGTTATAAGCATATTTACTTATATTAATTCAGTCTAGAAATTGCCTAGTTGTAAACTGAAAATTTTATTTACTGCTACATAACGACTCTGCTTATGTTTGATGCTAGAAACTCAGTTCTGTTTATTTGTACCTTGTCTTATAAGTGCCACTTGCATTCTTGGTCACTGCTGTGATCTAACAATTAGTTCAGAGGTCATATCAGAACGTGGAAAAGACATATGTACATTCAGAGTGTTTCCTCATTTTGAGACTGCTGGCACTGCTTGGTTCCTGAAAATCTACTTGTGACCTGTACCACAGCAGATCCATTCAACCACTTATTTGCAAGAAACAAGCAACCTCTCTAAAGCAGTCACTTTGCCAGCAACAACATTTCTGCAGTAGATAACTACCTTTTGAACAGTCTATGTTACCACTACCAGACGCTCAAATGCTCTAAAAGCACAAGTGAACCAAATAGGTTCAGTTAGGTGCCACACAGACATTCTAGTCAACAATGGGCCACACACCTAACAGTGTCTCCAGTAACTGTAACACTGCTTCCAAACGAAATGGTCAGAAGGAGGTAAAGCATAGGATATAATTAAGCCTGGGGCCCCCATTTGCTTTTGAGTTATGCAGTCACCCTTCAATACAGTTAGTGGCCTAGTGCCTTTACATGCATATGTTATGCACACAACCCTCTCTAAATGATGCAAGCTCAAAAGCATTCCACTCCCGATAACCTGCAAGCAATCTGTATAAGCAACTTCTGAGCAATGGTATAATTTTCCCTGTTCCTACTAACAATAAAACTTACTCTTTTATTTACAGAGAACAATTTATTAAATGTGACTATAATAAAATAAAATATATAGATTAGCTAAAAAGTTTTTGTACCATAACAGAATTAGCCTGTTTGCCATATTCAATCACACACACACACACACACACAAACACACACACACACACACACACACAGACAAATTCTAAGTTTACAGGAAATTTCCCCAATAAACCCCTGAAACACATTTTCATATTAAGAAGCATGGTGGTTTTGTTTAAACTTAAGTATTTTTTTAGTGTTCAATTTTACACAAGCTAATATAGACAGACCTTTGTTTAAACTACCAATGTTCAGAATTTCTCACATATAGCAGCTTTCAATTAAAAGCAATGTAGACTTTCCTCATTAAATTCTTCCTATTCAAAGAGGCAGATTAAGAAACACAATTGTTTCATTCAGATGAAAGGACAGGTTTCAACTTATTTTCTTGCTGAGTTCATTTATTTGTGCTGTATTAGAATACAACCCAAAATTCCTTAGTGTAACAGAAAAGGATTTAAAGAGTATCTTTAAAAAAATAGAGGAAAACCAAATCCCCACTGAACCATGGCTACAGGAGAGCTAGTGCTTGAAACTGCTTACACAGACATAAGCTGTCGTACAAGCCAACAAAAGTCCCTCAAACTGCAAGGGAACCTGTGCTGCCGATCCTACAGGCTGATCCAGCAGGAGCCATGGACAATCTTACAGGAATCCAGGGTAATTTAATTTTAAAGGTCATCTCAAATACAGTCATCTGTTTATAGCTTCTTGTAATACATATAATTTCTTTGTTTTAAAGTTTAGTAGGAAATCAATTTAAAGAATGTCTCCATTAAATCCTCCAATAGAAAACAGTACCTTAAATTCTGGAATTTAATTCCGATGCTTGGCATCGGAATTTAGAGGTTTCTCTTTAATTACTGCAATAAAGGGAGCAGGGATGACAAGGCACCACTGTTAAGCAGCCATGTTTATATGCGGATCCATTAATATCTTCACTTTAGTGCCCTCCCCCTCCAACTCTCTTAAACAGCTATACATCTGAAAATCTAGGAAGATTTAAAACTCCTAGAAGACAAGATCATCTTTTTCAACCTACCATCTCTAGTCACAAGACTAAGGCCTGTTAGGGAGTCCATGTTTTGTCTAAGTGATATACACGTCTGTAGTAAGAAGTCTTATTTCAGTGCTGCAGGCTTATGAAAAGTCTCCTCCCAATTTCCTTATCAAGACTTTGTATCTTCTTCCCCAGTGGGCCTGTTCTTGGCCACAGCTAACATCAGCACCATTTCTGCCAGCTCAGGGTGCTGCCCCACCCTTCTCTCAGCTGTATCATCCACCATCATCTAGTAAGTTGGACTGTGTGCACTGTGTCCTGTTTGTGGTCTGTTTCTCTGAGTACAAGGTAGTTTCCCTGGCACAGAGAAATCTACTAATCTCTACAAAACACCAGGATGACCTCACAAACAAATCAGCACTCACAGACTGCAGGGAGTGAGGAAGGGAACGAGGAGAGCCATGCTCATTTCAGAAAAGCTGACCTACAGACATCAGGTTCTTAACACAGGCCAAATAGACAGTGAATGCAATGTGTTTTCTCTACTTTTAGTTTTTAATTTACTTACTTTTTTTCCTTTTTAAGATTTTGTTTTGTTACATGACCCGCATGGCATAGAATTTGCTATGTAACCCGGGCTGGCTAGGAACTCAAATCCCCTTGCCCCAGCTTTCTAGTGTGCATGTGTGTTCCTTTGCCTGTTTACTTATTTAACACATTCCCACATCTATGTGTGTGTATTTGTATGGGCATTCGACTGTGACAGAGGATAACTTCTGAAAATCAACTTTTGCCTTCTATCATTTAGGTTTCAGGGATCAAATTTAGGTCAACAGGCTTGGTGGCAAATACCTTTACGTATTCAACTTTCTTGCTATACCAAAAGTATTTTTTCATATGATTTCAGTACTTCACACATCCATTTTAATATTTATAAAGAAACACATTACGCTAATGTAATCAACTAATAGGATCTATTTACTCATTGCTGGAATTTAATTCACTAAGCTTTGGTTATATTAATAACAAAATACTTAACTTTATCAAAATAATTATTATTTATTAAACTGACAGTCTTTATTCGAAGTAATTGGCTTGAAAGAATTATGACAGCTTTGAGTGAGCTGTCCCTATAACTGAGCTATGTTTGACACACTGACCCATGGCTACTAGATAATCCTATTTACAGCTGACGATGGTATACTAACTCTTGGCTTGCAGGTAGAGGAAGCTTCCCAACACAAGCTTCAGGGCAGTAACCTTTGTACCACTGCCTATGAAACCACTGTCTTATCCCTGTCTGATAAACATTGCCTGCAACCTCACAGATGACTTCTGAACATTCACACTCAAGGAAGAGTGACCATGATGGAGATCATAAAAACAAGCTTAAAAGACACTACCAAAGAGATACTTAAAAGAGCAGATTCAAACAGAACATGGAATCACTTGAAGCCTGGTGCAGGCATCCTTCACAGCTTAACAGTTTCCATCAACCAATTATATTTCCTGATGGATGGCCTTTATCAGTAAAACAAAAATAAAAGGACAAAAAAAATAAAAACAACAACAACAACAACAACAAAAAACCAGGACATACTCAATTTATCTCCTCTGAAACAAAAAGAAATTCCACTGAATAGTGATGACTGGGTAAAGGGAAAAATGGAAAGGCCAGTGTGCCATCTGCCTGAATAAAACAGGAACCCTTCAAGGGTTTATTTCATTAAATGACTAAATAAACTACTGCCATTCAAACTCTTCTTAGCCTGCGACCTAAAGAAAGAGCTGATCTTCTGGTTCAGTTAGAGCTGAACTTAATTCTTCACAGTCCACTCGATTAGATGTAGGATCTGTTGATGTCAGTCTCTACTTTCAAATCCTGGGAGCACCTCTATCTTAGAGAATGCTACTGTCTTTCAGAGATTTTATCCCTCTATGAGTTAATATGCTGCATAGTCTTTAATGAAGTGAATACTAACACGGTCCATCATCTTTTTGCCTTTGGATACACAAAGCACTGTTCCATCAGCTCTCATCAGAAGCTACTACCAGAAATCAGATTAAAGGAAAGGCTTCAAATCCATGGCCTTTCCTCCCATTCCTGCTCGAACTCTAGTAAGACAGTGAGGTGACTGACTGCCACTAACATGTGGTGGCTTCCTCTTGTCATCTCTACAGGTTGTTTACAAAGAAAACAAAATGCAGGACTCTACAGTGACTCAGTAAAGCCCAAACCAGAAGGACATACGGGACTATAGAGGAGGCAGTTTCATCTACATGATATGGCATCCTCAGCATGCTCCACCTGCGTCCACCAAGTCAGGCACCTTGTTGGCAATGGTAAAGGGAGAGCTACCCACATGGGTACAGAGATGAGTCCAGATGGAACTGAGCAAGACTGCCAAAGAATTGAGAGTCTGTTGTTCTGAAATGTGAATAAAAGTTCAGAGAGGACTGACTCTTCCTTTTATATCAGTCTATTGCAGTGTTGCTCAATCTATGGCTCAGGACCCCTATCTGCAAAATATCAGATATTTATACTAGAATTCATCAGAGTAGCAAAATTACTGTGGCTGGAGGTCACCACAACATGAAGAACTGTACTAAATAGCTGTAGTGTATCTGGAAGGAACCACTAGTCCAAGGGCTGGGACAATAGAAGGCATGCACTGTTAAAGACTTTACCCATTTTCGTATGTGAAATATGAACTGGGTTACACACAAAAAGAAGTCAAAATTACCTTTTTTACAGTTTTATCTGGTTCAAGAGCAATATCTGGAATATTTGCATCAACCATCAAGGAGAACAAGTTCAAAATCAGATTTGAATACCTAAAAGAGCAAGAAAGAAAAATTAAATCAATGAGTTAAAATTTTAATTTCTTTGCCTTATCAAGAACACCCCCAAAAGTGGTGACAACTGTAACTTTATGATTATTACTAATTCAAAGGAAGAGACAGTATGCGTAAACATGCGCTTGTTCCTCAGCTTGCTCAAGTTCTTGTTCGACTCCCTGGAGTCACTCAGGAGCGACTCGTGGGACGATGTTATTTCCCTTCCATTGATCTAGCCCTTGCTAAATGACAACCTAGGTAGTCATTGAAAGCAGAAACTTGTCATCGAAAATAATAGATCTTCAGTATTACAAAATTCTAGTTGAACTGAGAGTATACTCTTTGTTCTTTATAAAAAACATACTTTCTGAAAATGAGAGGAATGCCATTTTTAAATGGAAACTCTAAAAGTGTATTCCATGGTACGAGTCCTAGAAACTAGAAACTGTATAATATGAAGACTTCAGCTTTTCCTTGAGACAACTGGTATATTTGCGCACGTCATTATCTAGGCTTTATGATGTTTCTAGGAAGGAGTGCAAACGTCAGCTCTACATTAATAACTTGTTTCTATTTTCACACTCGACCTAACTACTACCAATGCTCCACCAGCATTTATTTTTTTAATTGAATATTTTATTTACATTTCAGATGTTATTCCCTTTCCCCATTTCAACCCCACCAAGAACTCCCTATCCCATCCCCCCTCCTCCTGCTTCTATGAGGATGTGCCCCCACCCACCCACCCACCCACTCACTCCCTCCCATCTCCCCACCCTCGAATTTCCCCACACTGGAACATGTAGCCTTCACGGGATCAGGGACCTCCTCTCCTACCTATGCCCGAAAAGGCCATCCACCCTTACACATACAGCTGGAGCCATGGGTCCCTCCCTATGTGCTCCCAGGTTCCACCAGCACTTTATAAAGCACACAGATTTCCTTCTGCTTTCAGTGAGAGTTTTTTTCCTCCAGCTATCAGTCTGTAACCTCTTGTCTGCTCTCTTACTCAGGGCAACCTGGCTCATGACTAATCACCTAAAGACTCCTCCTAAAAGTCTATAGAACCCTCCAGGAGTGCCACCGTGTGAACAAAACCTTAAAACATGGCTCTTTGTGGGATACACAAAATTGAAAGATCTATCAAAACCCTACAGCTAACATCATTCTTAATTTCAAAGGACTAAATACTGTCGTAGGGTCCAAGGCAGGAATGTCTGCTTTCTCTGCTCTCGTTTAGTTAGCTGTTCTAGCTAACTAAACCAAGCAAGAGAAATAAATACATACAAATCAAAAATCAGACTGCTGTTATTTGTGGATGCTATAACACTATAAGAAAGAATGTGGTGAGGTTAGAGGCACAGACCATGTAGGCTGGCCACACCCATCTTCTTCATATGCTAGGAGGGAATGTAGGCATGTCTTACAATAGGATTTCTGCTGCACTAGGAAAATTCCTTTCGAATAGTTAGGTGGGAAGTAGCATAAGAATCCCATGATTCTGTCACTTTTGACTAACCGCCAGAGCTGTTCACGTTCAAGTACATGTTTTATTTTTCTCCTGATATAAGTCATCCAGTCGTTTTAATCAAACCATGATGAAAGACGGAAGAGTGACATTGAAGACGAAAGGAGGTGTGAGATCAACCTTCTTCAAAGCAGTGTGAGCCATGAAGCAGTGAAGAGAACAAAAGGAAACTTCTGGATGCTCTTGAAGAGCACCCAAAGCTGAGCTGGTCAAAGTGCTAGAGAACGAAATGGCTGGAATATCACGACTGTCCCTAAGTCAGAGCTGTGGCTGCCATGCTCATTTTCACTGCCTCCAGGTAGAAAGGATGGAGTGAAACTCCTCTTGGTTAGCCAACTCTCACACTCATATAATGTCAGCATCTCAACATGTGACAATTAGTGGGCAAGCAACCTATCCTGGGATGCTGGCGTTTTATTCTATGTAGCAAATGTGCATTTCAAAATCACCATTATATCTTTCTGAGAAAGATATGCCGGTAAACATACTTCCACAGCTAGCTCTAGCATGCCGTAGGACCCTGGCATCTCTTACCTTCGCAGGTGGAGGAAGGCTGTGTAACATTGTTTTCTGAACTCTTGGTACTGCTCACTCTGTGTACCACCCATCCCTTCCACCATCTCCTTGTTCAGCTTCATTGGAGGAGGAAGGGGCTTGGGATCTCGGCCCAAAATATACCCAAAATCTATATGGAAGAGTTTGCCTGGGTGTGAACAAGAAACTCAGTCATTTCCACAGTAGTTATCACTGCAAACCAGGAAGGAGATATTGTATACAATTTATCAGAATGCTTTTCTGAGAAAGATTAATTAGTTCATTAAATTATTCTGTACCTTCAAATATGCCCTGCAAAGCACAGTGTAGTTCAATTCTTGGATATAAAAAAAAAAACAAGCTTAAAACTATCCCAATTAATATTAATTTAAAAGATAAAACTTCATGTTTAGAATTGCAGAATCAAGGAGCAAACATCCAAATAACTCTGAAAAGAATTGGCAGCAGCAAAGTCAGAAGAAATTCTCTTGAGTATTAAGCTCAGGTAAACTGCTCTTTCTGTCATGGATAACTGTCTCTTTGATTTTATATTCCTAACTTGAAACCCTGACTATTATGAAACTATGACTATTAAAAAAATCCTTCAAATTTCAAGTTACATGGTTGGCTTCCTCTACCTGATCCCTAGCTATAGACTGGGAATCCGAACACCATACTCAGGACTGCCAAGAGCTGTAATTCCTCTGACAAAAGTCTTATACTGTCTCAGAGCAGACACACAGGAATGGGATCATCCCACCTAGTGGTGAGTAACCAAGGAAACCATGGAGCATCTAGTGATTTACATGTTGCATGAAGCAAGGATGCTCAAGACTGAATTCTTAGGGCAGAGCCTTGGGACTCAGTGCTGTTAACTGCTGCCTCAGTACAGCTTGTAGTACACAGCAAGCACCAACTACTGACTGAAGGAATCAATTGGCTTAAAGAGCTGACTAAAACCTTCTCTAGGGCATCCTACCCACTCTGACATGCACTCCATTATGACTGTTTCATGTGGAAATGCATCAAGGGTACTAACCTTGCCTCAGTGCACTGAATTTACTGCTCATGAGCACAAGGGACCCTGTGCAAGTAAATATTCCACACTGACTCCTGGTCAAGATGTTGGCCATGCCTTCTTGTTCTCTGCTTTTCCTGAGTACTGTCACAGTCATTGTGTATAGTGTGTATATGTGTATTTCACAGTCACTGCACACTGATACAGTCGGTTATATATACATTGTGTATATCACAGTAAGTACATTCTCCCTGGAAGATATACAACAGCAATGGACACAGAACCTTTATGTCAACTATAATGGACAAGTACCTCAGATGTAGAATCAAAAGAGAATACCATAATTCAGTTCCTGGCACTCAGTAAATGCTCAAAGGGCTAGTTGCCACTATCATTCTAATACACACGCACACACACACACACACACACACAGAGAGATTGTCAATAAAAACTACCAAACCAACCAACAAACAAAAACCATTAAGGCAGGGGTGATTAAAGTCTTAACTTATTCTGTAAAGGAGGAAACAATTTAAAATGATAGGATTTATTTAAAATTAAATCAAGCCATTTACCATGCAATAATCAAGTCTCTTCAAGTAGCTCATAAATATTTAAGCATTTCAAATAACATGTAAAAATTAAACTCTGAACTTCTCTCAAAAATAACTCTTGAGGCTGGCACACTGATCAGCAGGGAAAATATTTGCTGGCAGGCTGCTGATCCGAGTTTCATCTCTGAGGCCCACATGGCGGGAGGGAGAAGAGACTCCAGCAATCTACTCTCTGACCTTACAGACATTCTCGGCCAATAAATAAATAAATGATAATAAAATGGTAATAACAACCAATTTAAAGATGTCTGAGAGTCCAGAGTTGACTGCATCTGAGATTACAGATGACAGAAATCAGATTCAGATACAGAGATGCCACCTCCCTTTCTGTAACTTTTAGGCATCTGTGATATTCTTGGCCCAGGGAGTGGAATTATTAGAAGGTGTGGCCCTGTAGGAGTAGGTGTGTCACTGTGGGTGTGGGCTTTAAGAACCTCATCCAGCTGCCTGGAAGCCAGTATTCTGCTAGCGGGCTTCAGATGAAGATGTAGAATTCTCAGCTCTTCCTGTACCATGCCTGCCTGGATGCTGCCATGCTCCCACCTTGGTGATAATGGACTGAACCTCTAGAGGAACCTGTAAGGCAGCCCCAATTAAATACTGTTCTTATAAGAGTTGTCTTGGTCATGGTGTCTGTTCACAGCAGTAAAACCCTAACTAAGACAGCATCTTTATCAGAAGAACAAACTAAATGATTAATTAAACTGGACATTTTCAGGTAAAAGAGTAAGGAAAATATGCCTGAACAGCTCAGCTGCAAACACCAAGTCTGAGAAACAACCTCACAGCATAGGGAGCAGGCCAGGGAGGAATGGATGTTTATCCTAACTACTGAAAGGCTCACAGAACAAACAGCTCACAGTGAAACAGTTACACAGAAAAGCAAGCTTCTCTTTTATTGAGTTATCACCCTATGCCTTTCCATAAATAAAGAAATGGTCAAATTATACAGGAACTGATTTGTTTTTTTATGGCTATTTCTTGTATAAATGGTCCAGTGAGAGAACAGTGTTACAGACCAAGACACCCAGATATCACCAGGGAAGGGAGTGTGCTTTGTTCCAAAGACAGCTTTGGCAACAGCAAAACATACTTGTCCTAAGCAGTTGCTACCACATTAAAAACAGACTATACTAAAACATGTTCACTCACCTTTCTCCCCTACTCTACTTACAATAAGCTAATATTCTATTGTTACTATCCTGAAACTTGGGAAATCTCTAGTACCAGGAACTCTCAATATATCTGTTTTGCATTTATTAAGACCTCTTAATTCCGGTAATAGCCCAGACAATGGTAAATGCTGGTGATACAGGAAACTTTCTTCTAGAGGCTAGAGAGTTATTAGAAGATGTTTTGAATGCCTCTCTTCCTTTCCTTGATCCTGTATTAAACAGACAACCGAGTTCATCTGAGCCATGGTACTGCTTACTGCTTTGCTATGCTTTGTGATTTCTGGTCTAGGGTTTTATCTACAGCTCAGCCATTTTAGATGTTTCTAGCTAATGATACTGACAGAATGGCCATCTATCCTTCAATTATAATGATTACAACTCTGCAAACACACCATGAAATGAAAATGTGAGGAGTAAAATAATTCACTCCTTGAACCCAGCCGGCCAGCCCCACACTCTGGCAGCCACCCTTTTGACAGAGGACCAGCTATTTAGTCCCAGGGTCACACAGATGTCTGTGAGCTGTGGCTTTTTGTGCTACCCAGAAGATGAGGGGGATCATACAACTATACATTCAAAATGTAATTTTTTAATGGCTATACATCACTTATATTCAGTCAGAGACAGTTTGCACTTTGAAATCATTTGGCAGCATCTGAACAGTGGATCTATAGGAGCTCATGTGGCAGACACGTGAGCATCTTCATAGGGGAAGGACAGCCCAAATCCACACTCAGTCACACTGTGGATGGCACATGGTTTCAATGGTATATCCATCGACACATTAATGTTATTAGAGTCAATTTTATTACTTTATAATATTTATTCAATAATAAATGTTTCATAGTTATGTCAAACTACTCACACAAGACATCAATATCATATTTGTGATATTCATTTCCACTCGAGACACAAACAACTCTCAGGATTGAAAAACATGTTTTTAGAAGCTAGGATTTGGTAGTAGAGTATATGTATAGAGGTTTAAAGACCCATGGCTTAAGTCCAGCACTAAAACAAAAAGACCCCGCCTTTTATGAAACCTAAAATGGACTTACTTCCCCTCTAAGTAGGACGAAAGGATTTGGAAAATTCTTAAATATGCCAATTTTTCAAACAATATGACAATCAGCTGCAAAATATGGAATCTGGAACCTGTCCAGCTCAATGAAACAGCATGTTTCCGAAGCCCTTACAATCCAAGGGTGTAGGGCATCATGATAAGGATGTCACAGCTTTCCTTCAAAGTGCTGTCCTCTGCCTAACTAAGATGCATGTGTCCAGGCACTCTGTTCTTAGGCTAGCTATGCTACCTATGAGGGGGAAGAGATGGGACGCAAACAGTACTAAAGACTGTCTTGAGTCATGGAAACACAGATGTGTTCATGGTGTCCTTTCTCCTGGGCCTCACAGTGGAACAGGTGCCCAACCTGATCTTTCCTCCTCCACAAAGTCTTGGTTTGTCTAAGAAGCACCTCATCCAATTTCTTTGCTTCCTTATAGCATTACTGGAATTCCAAGGTCTGCTGTTTATCATTGCTTGTAAATGAAGGCTATATTATTATCCTTCTTGTAAGAAAATTTACAGAATGAGGTTACAACTCAATTGCAAAGGTCGTATGGCTCTAACAGGGAAACTGTTGTTAAGTTTTACAAGTTCAAAGAGCTAAGTATTTTTATGAGGCTATTAATTTTAAGAAAATTTAAAAAGTGTACCTTATAAAATAAAAAAAAATCAAGAAATTCAAGAAGCATGGTCATAACCACACACAATCAAGTGGTAAAATGTGTACAAAGCAAACTAGTCACCCATAGTAATTATCTCTTCTGTCCCTACATAGTAAATGAGGTGCTAGGGAAATGGGGTTGAGTAGCACCAACTAATCTAAGACTGATTTGTTGTCGTTCTTGCACACACATTACTAAAATTAAACATTTGCTGTAAGACAATCTAAAAGTCATTCTCACTTTGTCCCACTCTGCTTGACATCCCGCTCCCTGCCCATCTTCTGCGGTTCCCTGCTCTGAAAATTCTAACCTCCTAAGATCCTGTATAATCCAAACTCTAGGACTGCCCCTCACTCTACTCCATAGTTAGTTCAGCTTCTTTCTGTAGACAACCATTTTATCACTTTCCCCTTAATTCCTTCATTTCTTTCCTATGTGACTATACCTTTCTTGTTGTTCTACTGGTAAAATAAGAAACAAAAATGTAGCCCACCATTATAATGAACCTTAGGCTCAGGTCAGCTGCAAGCCCACCGCAGCCAATGTAGCAAGACCAATGCTTGTTAGATGGAGTATCGGATACAGCTAAAGCCAAGGAACCACTTTTGTAGTAATGGCTTGCTAACGAAGGGTTGGATACAGAAATTCAAATCGGTATAGACATCCCAATTATCTGCTAATCATTTCCCCTTCAACTTGAGCTTCGTATAACAAGCAAGAAGATTAAACAAAGGAAACCATGAGTAACAAGGATAGCATCCCTGACTCCACAATCAAGTCCTGCTCCAGAAAAAAAATAACCTTAAAATCATACTGTACCCCCAAAAAGGAAAATTAAACACTCTACTTGTTTTGAAATATTGAAGTGTACCTTATCTGATACATAGAAACTATCATACTAAATAAATAATCAGATTAAATATTTTTCTCATAAGCCATAAAGCTCTTATTAAAGCATCATTCAAAATGCAGCAGGTAAAAGGAAATAGTAAATATATCAGGTAATTTCTTATCTTTAAAATTATGCATCCAACTATTAGTTAGTATGAGCCAAAAGGGCATTCTTAGCTCAGTCAGAACATAGCTCACCCTGGAGGGAAGTCCAAAGTACTCACGGCACCAGCACATGTGGACCATGCTACCCCCTCTCACAAGCACACAAACACAAGGTTCTTAGCTTACTGTGTTCAGCTGAGAGGCACAGATTAGGTTAAGTAGCCCAGAGTCCTGAGAGTTTTGTTTCAGAGACATAACCTGCACTGTTATGTCAGCTTTTTTTTTCTTCAGAATTTTTAACAAAGTTAATTACACATAAAACTAAAGAACAATAAAGAAGATCAGGACAGGAGATGTTCTGAATAACTGTCCCTTTAGGTCAGCAGTGACTAGTGTTAACTGAGCTTTCTAACAGAAGCCTCAAAGCAGGTCACTTTGAAGATCTGAAGCAGATACAAAGGCACCACTGGCTTTTCAGAAGTAGACAGGCTGGTTGAGAATCTGTAAGTATGTTCCCATTTAGTCAAGATCCCTAGCATCCAGGGTTCGTCTCTGTGGTTTTATTACATTATATATCATAAGCAACAAAGGCATTCTTCAGTTACTTTGATTACTTGCCTCTAGTTGCTAGAAATAAAAATGATTCATCAAAATACTTATAAATTCAAGCCATATTTAATTTAGCCCCATGAGAATTTCTCCCATAGACTCATGTTTGAATGCTTGATCCCGAGTTAGTAGAACTGTCTGGAAAGGGTCAAGAGGTGTGGCCTTGTTGGAGGAGGTCTGTCCCCATGGTTAGGCTGTGAAGTTTCTAAAGCCTGTGCCAAGCTCATCCCTCTCTGCTGCCTGCAGATCAGGATGTAATAAGTTCTTGGCTCCATTGCCATGCCTGCCTGGCACCATGTTCCCCGCCATGATGGCTATGGACTAAAACCCTCTGAAACTAAAAGCAAGCCCCAATTTAAATGCTTTCTTTTCTAAAAGCTGCTTTGGTCATGTTGTTTCATCACAGCAATAGAGCAACAACTAAAACAAGTCCTACCATGACTGGTTACCCTGACTAAACTATGGCTTCATCCATAGACAACTCTGAATAACAAAAATCCTCTTTTCAATCTCATGCCAATTTAAATTTGTAGCTTTCTGCTCTTTTCAGGATGGTATAGTTCAGTAACAAATGAAACTCCATTCTAACCTATTAAACAAAACAAAACAACTCCCCTTCCAAAAAAAAAAAATATCCCTTATACTTGAGGCCTTATACTACAAGGTCTTCTGATAAAGGCGTTTAATTTAATAGTGGGTACATGGTGCCCCCTGCTGCACAACTAAGGAAACAGCACACTAGTGAAAAGTACTCAAACCAAGAAATGAAATTTAGGGATGAATCTCACTCAGACTCTTGGTTTCAGCACATTGCCTTTAAACATACATTTAAATTTCCACTTTAAGTGAACCACCTATTTCACACATGCCTAGAGTCCACAGCTAGCTCTTCCCTGGCCCATCTATATTCCCCAGGACATCTGTGAATTGAATCTGAAGCCTCTGGCCTCGCATGTCAGATGACAGAAGGCCTCTGACTATGCACAGCACAGCCACTGTCATCGGCAGAGGATCCACCTGACCTTAGCTCTGCTGGAATGAAAACAGAAGCAGAGACAGTCCGCATCAGTTGAGAGACAGCAGCTACATAGAGAACCCAAAGTTCTGATCTTCTAATATGATCTGTGTTCAGGGCATAATAGACCAAAAATAAACAAGGCAAGAGGATTAAAACGAGGCATATTAGAATAAAACAACTGAAAAATACTTCCTCCAGTGAACCAACAGGCAGAATTCACTTTGTAAAGACTCAGCTATGACATACTTATACATAACATAACGTGAAACTGTCTTGAAACATTACCATCTGTGCCCTAATCTGACAATTTTGAAAGCAGTTTTGTGGTATTCTTTTTAAAAATTTTTTATTAAATTAACTAGTTAATTAATTAATTAAGATAGGATCTCGCTGTAGAGCAGGCAGAGTTTGCATTTAACTCTTCAGTCAGGCAGCTGGCCTTGCTGTCCCAGTGCAGGGAGCACAGGTGGGAGTTACTATGCTCAGCTGGACTTATGTTTGCCTATACTTATTTTTTAATTAATTTCTCTAATAAAGGATACTTAAAAATGCTTACTTAAAAATGTAGCTGGATAAAATAATCACCAGACAGATGAATAAAAAAAGAAAAAACAAACAAATCAACCATAGTCTTTAGAAAGAAAAAGAATGTTCTTCATTCACATTTCATAGAAGTCTGGTATCTAAAGCACTTGAAACACTCTCTGGTGGAAACTGATACATGCTTAAAACTGTAAAAATTCACAATCTGATTTTTAAAACCACTGAAACCTAGGTCAATAAAAAAATAATTAATGAAAATAAAATAAAACACACAAACAAAAACCCAATCAGGTAGGTGACTATCCTCTCCAAATTAACTTTTAAAATTAACACATACCAGAGAGACAATACAACACAATACAATAGGAAAAGGTGTATTATACTACCAAAAACTGCTATTTTATTTTATTTCAAGTTTTTTTCCTTTGAGTTTTCTTCTAGGGGTTTCATGTCTTTCTTTATTATTAATGAAGTCTTTTCATACAGTATATTTCGACATATCATGCTCTTTTTCTTCCCAGGTCCTCCTTCCTCCTTACCTTACTGCCCACCCAATTTCATGTTTTCTTCTCTCATTTTCACAAGAGGCAAAACCAGAAAATCAGTAAGGAAAAAAATACCAAAATAAAAGGAGCATAAAAGGAAAAAAAAAAAAACAGAGATAGGTATCATGTGATGTGGTGTTAGCAAGATAATTGCCTTGCGTTGCACATGGCTGTAAGACAGCTCAAGCCAGGAGTGCGGGGATCCCTGAGGTTCCGGAAGAAAGCTACAGAAGAGACACAGGAGAGCTTCTTCCACATGAGAATGCTCTCAATACCCATCATGGCAGTTTCCATGAGCCAAGAGCCTCCATGGCAATCAGAGTGTCCTCTGGGCTTGTCTACTAGAGACACCTACCATCTGGCCTTGACAGGAACATGGCAGCCAAGATACAAATTCAATCACAAATAAGTTTCACATGCAATAATTCAAAATGAGTATGTCCCATTATATAAGTATGTCCCATTATGTCCCATTATGTAAGTTATGTCCCATTATATAAGTTAACATGGTTTAGTATATTAATAGTTGGTCAGACTACATCCAACTATTCCATTATGTTCTTGCTATCATAATTGGAGGAATGGTAAAAGGCAGAAAAGTATCTTCCTATAAGAAAAGATGGCTTTAAACGGTAATTTGAAATCTAGTTTCTGTAAAAGACTAAGGAAACTGATTACTTAAAGAAAGGACTACAGGGAAGAACAGAGATGATTAACTCCATTGCTCCAACCTGTCTTCCTGTTCTCTTAGCTAAGTGAGCCTGCCGCTCTACAGGCATGCTGTCAGCTGACAGACAAGGCCCCTGTTCCCACAGCCCTGCACCCTGACTGGGGAATGATTGATCAGTAGTCAGTAAGGAAGGACCACTGCATCTAGCAGGTACTTAAAACATATCTGCTGATGTAAATAAACACCTTCAATCAACATCAAAAAGACAAACTGAAGTAAGAAGTACAGAGTGGCAGAGGACAAGGAGGATGTCAGACAACTACAGGTCTGCTAAGAACATCCTGATTCAGCTCAGACAGTAACCAAAGTGTGCTCTATCAAGACTCAAGCAAAGAACTTTCTGGAAAGAGGGCACTTGCCTTGAGGCAGCAGTGATTTGACATGTAGACAGAGGTGAGTGTGGGAGATTTTATGTTGGTGGTTTCAGTAAGAGTGAAAATGCAGAGCTGGCATGTTACTGATTGGTCCTGGAAGTGAGGAACAGACTTACTAACAAGGGGGAGGCGTGAGGTGGAGTCAGGAGAGACAGGAGCAGGCTTCAGGGACTGGGAAGGGAGGGAGAACAAGGCCACAGGGAGGTATCACAGAAGGGAGCAGCTGGCATATATGGCTATTCCAAGCTGAAGCAATGGGCAACAGTGACTTCCTGAGCTGCAGGTTCAGAAACTGCATTTAAGAATCCTGGCTAAGGTCAGGTGGGTGGTGGAACCTGGAATCCTAGTACCTAGGAGGCTGAGGAAGGAAAACTTCTAAGATCAAACCAACAAATGGGTTAATAAGTTGGCAGGAAGAAGGGAGAAAGGAATGGCTATTCCTTGTCCTCCATAGGGAGAGAAAACCCCGAGATAGAGATAGCCGCAAACTCAAGGAAATGGGCAGGAGCAGCTTAGCCTGAGACGCTCATGAGAGTCTGGCTGCCTACATGGAGCGGCTCTCTACACAGAGGCTCCACAGGCAGTGGGGCTGGAGGGTCACTCACAGGCGGGGCTGCCCCCTAGGTGTCCTTCCAGTGCCCCATTTCAAGGGACTTAAGGAAAGTCTTGGGTCAGTGAGATGGCTCAGCACTTAAAGGCACTTTCCACGTGGGCCCAGTGACTTGGATCCCCTGGACCACATGGCAGGCAGAGAACTGACTCTCCACAGCTGTCTCTGACATGCATACATACATACATACATACATACATACATACATGTTATATCCGGCACATGTGCAACCACATGCACATACACATACAGAAATGAAATGAATTAAACATTTTAAGAGAACCAATACTTTACCAATAAGTGTGCAACTCATTTTGTTAATAGGTTGATTCTAGAATAAATGAAAAATCACCACTACAAAATCCATGTTCTGTCAACTTGTTACCTGTCTTTGTTAACAGCAGGTTATCCAGGTGGCGGTCTCCGACTCCCAGAATGTATGTAATCACACAGTATCCAGCTGGAAAACAACCACAGTTGGGAAAGACACACTTCGCACCTAGGCTGCACACTGACCACAAGAGTGATAAGTGCTATTTTAATTTCTACATGGTTTTTATTGTCTCCAATTTCCTCACTAAGTTAAGGGAGCTGCAGCCTCCCTGATTCTGTTACATCCTGAACACTAGAGAAATTAGTATTTGCAACAACAACAAATCCTCAAGAATTTTTGTCAAATTATCAGGTTTTTTAGTAACATAAGCTTGATGAACCTTAACTGAAATACTCATCTAGAATTTGTCACTGAAATTGATATACTACAGGTGACTATCTAAATAAATACATATAAGGTAAACTGTCAATCACCCCATAATGTACAATTAGCTTATTTGACCAATACTCTAGCATAGTATCATCTCTTTTTAATCCCTCCTTTAAAACTATCATTATAAAATAATACCTTAAAGAAAAGAAAATCAGTGCTCATGAATACAAGCTGCATAGTGACTGACACACAGGAAATTATAAAGAAACTCCAAAGCATGGTCCTACTTCCTTCTGAGAACAAATAACTTCAAAGGCCATGAAAATCCCTCTCCAAGCAAAACTGTTAGATCCGCTTAGCATTAGTAAGAATATTCTTTCTGACTAAGGTTTTCCACGTACATTAATTAATGATAAAGAAAGGTTCAAAACAGGAAGCCTTCAGCGGGAACTAATCAGCTCTCACATGGGAGAGCAGGTTGCTGAGTGAGGGAGCCTGTACCCACTGTGACTAACAGCAGTCAGACTGCCATCATTACCATTTCAAAAGTCCACGGATTCCCTTTACCACCTACACCTTTTACGTTTTCTCTTATAAAATGTTTAAATCTTAACATGTTGTAATTATGAATTAATATAGCAACATCAGTATGGCTAGCTTTTCTTTACTCATATCCATCCACAGAAAAACAGTCCAAAACACTTACCACAGCTTTTAACATAAGTATCCATGACCTCTGCACTGATGCCATTGGGTCCAGTCTCACTTGGGGCATATTTCCTGAAAAAGTTCTGCAAAGATACAATATGCAAGTTTACAATATAACACATCTAAACAAGATAAGCATTACCCAATCATGAGTACTGGCCAAGCGACTAGTTTATAGTCGAGGCTATAAACACAGCCATGGCAGGGCTTAGTAATACACGCTGTTGCAAGAGCCTGGAGACCTTTTGGTTACTTCCTTCTCATTCACAGTTAACCTCTTTGTACTGGGAGCCTTAAGCACATAACATGACTTGGACATTCAATAGCAGACTTGAGGCCCAGGCTTCTGTTTTGAGCTTTCAGGCACTGCATGAATGTGTGGAAAGATCGGTAACCAGAACATATGAGTGAGTCATACGCATTGATCAAAAACGCAAACAACCCCAGAGGAACACTACCATAAGAAGGCACGCTTCTCAGGACCTCTCCCACATGTATCTTCAAATGCTCGACCTTGTAACTCAATCAATAAAAGGCAGAGCAAAGTTACACTGAGATTCTGATAGCTAGAAATGTCATTGTGAGGAGTGTGCCAGACCTTCCTGACGGGTGCTGTTATGTTCATGGGGATGGAGAAAAAAAGGTGAAACTACGGTGAAGGCAAACTTTAAATTCAATAGAATCTGAAAATAAATGACCTGTGAGCTGCTAAACTACCCACAAACCCCAGCTGTGGCTGGACTCAGCAGAGGAAATCTTTACTGAAGCAAACTGTCCTCAAAGGCAGCATACACGAGCAACACCATTACTGACAAACACACAGGCTGAGAGCGAAGGGCACGTCAGAGACACATGACTCATGTGGCCACAGGGAAAGGGCACACAGCAGGATCGGATGGAAAAACGCCACAAAGTCATGTGGAAGAACATCCTTTCTTCTAAGGGACAGAATAAGCATAACTCCCCCACAATACCTCTAAAATTAAAAAGAGAAAAAAAAATTCCCCAAATTAAAAATTTGCCACAATATGGGCACAATTGTACAAAGGATGTCTAAGGACAACATTTGGTGTAAACTTGTTTTAAGAATGAACATTGAAAATAAATAAAAATGTACATCAATTAATGGTTAAATAAATGATAGTGTATCTGCATGTTGGAGCAGAATCCAACTATAAGCTTTAGTTTATGTGCTATGGATACTGAGCACACGGTGTGCCACATACAGTTAGTTCTACGGCTGGAGCGTCCCAATGACCTCCAACTACAAAGAACTCTTATGTCTGAAGAAAATAAAGGCTTGCAGAAAGAAGAAAAAAGGAGACTTGAATTTAACAGGGTCCTTCTTCATCAGCTGTGAGTATCACATAATGACATCATTACCTGAATGCTTCCCTCTGTGTCTAGAACTTCGGCGACGGGAACTGACTGTATGAACTGCATGAAGCCTACATGGAAAGAAGCATTAGTCCATCAAACGCCATGCTAGGCATACCCAGGCCCATCAGCAAGGCCAATGCCCTGTACTCCACCTGGGCTGGCTAGCCAGGGAAGCCAAGGCTCTGCTGGGCAAACCTTGCCCCATAGCGATACAATCTTCTGTTTGCAGAGCAAGGTCTGTAGCCACTGTGCTAATTTTATGTCAGTCACAGAATTATTAGGCAACTTTTTTCAATTAGTTTGATTTATTTATGTTTCTCTAGGAGCATTTCTATCCAGCACAAAGAATTATATTTCTTAAACCTAGCAACCTTCCATAACTTTAAAACAAATAGGAATTAACAGCAGTAAAAATTTAAAAATCACTCTTAAGAAATGTGGAGTTCTGTTCACTTACTCCACCTTTTATTATCTCCTGAAAGGCAGAGAAGGGGCGTGCAAACGCTTAGACTACTTACAAACACCACCAGCAGCAGCAGCAGCAACAACAACAACAAACCAAAACCCAGACCCAGAAGGCTGGAGTACACAACAGTGAGAATAAGAATAGGGATGGTCAACGTGGGATGAGAAGAGCATAAAACAACAAACACGTAAATCTGAGTGACAGCATCTCTGGATTTGGCAAACATGGCCCATATTCAGTGCCCCTGACACCTTGTGGGCAAAGAGCATGCCTGCAGAGTACAAAAAGAGGAAAAGTCTAGAACCACTCACTTCAACAAGCATTTATTAGCTTTCTATAATGTAGTATAAACTATGGAACATATGTAAGAAAAGATGCTTTTCTCCAAATATATAACTTAAAGTTCAAGTTTTACTGGAATTAACATTATAAATGAGAGAACACCATAAAGTTGAGGAAGGAGATTCAAGTTAGACAGGAATCAAAAGCCACAACACAACTGGGCCACATTTTTAAGAAGTGGGGCAGTAACAGGTGAAGCTTTATAGGAAATGAAGGGTCAGATACAGATCCCAACATCTTAAAGCCCAGTCTGAAAGAGCCTTAGAGAAACCCAAAGGTTTCTAACCAAAGCCTATGAGAGTGGGGGAAGTAGCCAAGGAACAACTGGACACAGCTGCAGGGGCTTGTCAGCAATTCATAACTCAGTTCGGTGGCCTCCTCTTTGTCTTTGTCCCAAAAGCAAATAAAGGCTAGAAATAAACTGCTGCAGAAAAGCAAAAGGGCACAAACCCCCTTAACTGTACTTTCAGAATCTCATTCCAAGGAGAGACTGAGAGGAGGAGGACAGCTCCAAACAGGCGTGGGAAGGAAGGGAGGGTGAATAAAGCATGCAGGAAGTGAACGCTGTTCAGTACCATAAAGACCTACAGGTGTGTTATGTGTGTGCTCAAATGGTACATACTGCAAATGCAGCCGACTATACACTTGCCAAGTAGCTTTGTGGTTCAAAGTCTTTCTGAGCCACAGAAACTCTCACAGTACTGTGCAGGCAGCTGTGGAAAATCCTATGAACTACAGTCAATCAGAAGACAGGGAGATGTGTTACTCTGATGTGCATGGGCAAGTATCTTCCAAACACGGCCCTGTATCTCTGTAAAAAGCAAAGGGGGAGGAGAAGCAGAGCAGGGAAGACACAGGGAACAGAAGAAGATGAAAGAGGAAATCAATGAAATAGTGCAAACAAGGAGGAGGGGGACAGGACAGGGGGAGGTAGACGGTAAGGACGACCCAACAAGTTCTCTGAATAAGCTCATTCATGCTCTAACTTTCTTAATTTTTCAACTTAAAAGGCAAAGTTACTGACCGGATCTGAAGAAGGCGATCACGACTCAAAAGGAACTCACCATGTTTTGTACTAGTGGCTAACACCTTGTAAGGGGTCAATTTCAAATCCAGGTTTTCTTTCCGTAACAGCTTTTGATTGAAAGATAAAATACATGAAATGAATGTAAGGACCAGCAGAAGCAGGCTCGTGGACACATACCACTGCAGTTATACAATAAAGACACAGGAGCAATCTTAAGGGCGACACATTAACTCTCAGGGTCAGAATGAGCTCATTTGTTTGGTGATAAGACGCATTTTATCTATTTTGAATCTGCCATACAGTCAGTAACCATCCTAATGTTTCATGCTGACCTTCCGAGACAGAAAGTGCCATGAAAGACAGAAACAAAGACAAAGGGGAACTACGTTTCTCTAAAAGCCAGAGACAGAAATGGCATTTAGCACAAATCTAACTCAGTACATTACTAAATCTGACGACTCCATGAAACTTTGGGGAAACAATGGTGTATGGACACGTGCAACCCTGCTTGCCATTAGAGCCACTTTGCAGTGACAATAATAAGCTTGGTCAAGGTCAAATGGAGAGTGCTGAGCTTTGCAGCACTGTAAGTAAAGGACACAAATGCTTCTGGGTCTGTGAACGTGGACATGCCAAACTGTAGTTCTAACATGAGGTGACATCCTTGCCAGCAGATTGTGTTCACCTTGTCCATGAGGGAGATGATCTGAAGAATAAGCTGATCTTGACGCAAGTCGTCTCCATGCTTGAAAATAACTGGGTACTTGCCTCCATCTTCTGTCTTAAAGAACAGCTGGGCAGGCATAAGAGCACTCTGCAAAAGAAAGACACTGACTGAAACTGGGATGGGAGTTAATGAATGAAGATCTACCACGTACAGAAGGAAATACCGCCTCTCAGCTACCCACACAGACACACAGGACCTTAAGCAATGAGCTGGCTGTCAGAAAAAAAAGCAGGATATCATGTAAGGGACTGTGAGTGAGGCAACAGCTTGGCTTTGGAATCAGACCAGAATGCAGAGGAATGTAATGCTGCCAGGTAGCAGCAGAGTGACCTGTAGAGAGCATTCAAGCTGTTTCCTCCTCTGTGAACCATGGCTACCCCTCTACTAGGATAGTAGGAAACCTTGTGGCCCAAGCCTGACACCTGTGGTACCTAACTCTGGATACATGTTCACCATGTTGTTTTGGTGCCAGTGTTCTGAAACAAGAAGGTCAAAGAACGTCATTTCAAAACAGGCAGATGAAAGTCAAGAATGTACATACCATTAAGTTTGTATCTTTGAGACTCAAAAATCATTTTAAGTTGAGATTGCAAATATCTTTGAACATTATTCAGAAATAGTTATTTGCTTTTCTCCAGAATTTTCTCTTGGTTATGTAAAACATCTAGATTAGGTTAGCCATATGCTTAAATCAACATTAATCAAACCTTAAATGAGAGAATCGTGTAACACCTCACATCAAAGAGATCTGAAGTCCACCACAGTGGAGACAATTGGTCAGAAGACCATTCTGAGAGACATTCTATGGATCTTTATTACTGAGAGGAAAAATATACAAAATGAAAATAAGGAGAGATTTTATAATGCAACAAATAAGTGAGTCTGATATAATGTATGAGGTATACAATCCAACTAAATGAGAAAGCGCAGAAACAGCAATATAAAAAGAATCTCAGAGGGAGGAAGAGTCGAGTGGACAAGCAGACAGCAAAACGCTAGTGACAGAATGAGTGTGGACACAGCTCTTCATGGAAAGCCCAACTGATGTGGTGGATGCTTGAAAACCACCTACAAAAGATAGGGGGAGAGTCACCAGACAAACAAATACAAAACCAACCAGACAAGAACAACAAAAAATACCTTTGAGAATCTGCGGAACCCAGAAACAAAAGTGAACTGACAATCTGATCTTCGAACCTCTTTTTTTAGGGTATTTTGTTACCAGCCCTGCTGAAGTGTCTTAGCTCCAGCTGATTTCCCAATAGCTCAAGAAAAGGACTAGAGCCATCTTCCAAAGGAGTGGGCAGACTAGGGGCAGGGGGCCTCTGTTGTGCTCTTTATCTGCTGATGTAAAACCAAGTTGAAAACAGGAAGAGCACATGAAATCTACAGAGAGGACACACACTACACACCTGGCACCTACCCCAATGCCTGAGGTGGTCTACGCTCTATCAAGATGTAGCTTTTGCTACCAGGATGAGGTCTACAAAAAACTCCAAAAATCTTGGGAAAAAGAGTTGAAAGAAGTTTATAAAAATATTATAGGAATTCTAACCCCTCTGCAAGTAGATGCAAAACTCTCAACTTCAACATATGCTTAGTCAGGGTCAGCCAGTCTAAGGAACAGTCATTATCTTGTAGATCCCTGGTATCCAAGACCTGAATGAACTGAATAGCCAGGAGTTGCCCTAGTGCTGTGTAAGTCACCACTCACTCACTAGTTTTGAACAGTAACTACCTCGTGTCACTATGCCTAAGCTCCAACTCACAGTTTTCAAGAAAGCCTACACATATAAGAACGAACCAGAAGAGGAATTAACAGGACTAGATTTCTTAATCAGAAAAGTTTCCTGTAACATTCTACTGGCATTATTCAGTACATAGAAGACAATATGAAAATATTCTATAACTGAGGATGTGTCTAGAATTCACCCAAAAGGTGTGGCAAATACATGCTACCAGCTCCTATTTTGAAGTTTCTGTTTTGCCTCAGAAGGACTATTCTATACCCTGACTGAAAGAAATCTCAATATGTTTCTACCTCATTACTCTTGACTGGTTCTTAGAAAAAAAAAGGAACATTGGGTTTTGGTTTATCCCAAATGAATGCAGTTTGCACACCATATTTCAAACTACTAGCAGAATGTAAGGATAAAGCCATTTGTGTACTATATTTTCCAATTACAGGGTATAAAATCAATATTTAAGTTGAAGATTGTAGATTGTTATTAATGAATTTCAAAACCAATTAGATGAGCTGAAAGAAATACTTAAAATTTAACTGAAAGGCTATAGCTGTAGTTCATGGTCAGAGCACCTCACCACCATGCTGCTTAAGACACACATAAGAGATTCAAACTTAAAGGCCACTTCTGGGCAACCCAGTGACTATCATACTTAACTTAAAAAAAAAACATACAAGGAAAGAAAGAAACAATAAAAACTCCTAAGCAATTAAAAAACATTTTGAACCAATAGATGCTAGCAGTATGGTTATGCTGTGTGCTGAAGCTCCTGTGCATCTGCGTGAGCTCAGCTGCACACCATGCTCTGGTACACCTCTGAAAAGCTCCTGTTCTGCCACAGATGGTCTCTCCTACCATGTTCCCGAAGTCCTTCCTTACTTGATGTGAACGGATGTCAGTGAGGTTTATGCTGTGTGCTCCTAGAATCACTTTAACCACGGTGTCTCTCCCAGATCATCCTGAATGATACCTGATTAGCCTGATTTAATTTCTACCTGTACAGTCAGTAGACAGTGAAAAGAACATCTGGCACACTGCTTAAGAATAAAGAGAACTGCTTCTTATATCAGTTAGGGGCAGAGAAGACGGCAG
This sequence comes from Grammomys surdaster, assembly GCF_004785775.1. NCBI lineage: Eukaryota > Metazoa > Chordata > Mammalia > Rodentia > Muridae > Grammomys > Grammomys surdaster. The sequence continues at coordinate 37,206 of NW_021608046.1, read as the reverse complement.
TTCTTTGTTCATCCTAGCTTGATACCTGGCTTGGTGGCCAAAGCTGTTTTATACCTAGGATACACAAAAATCAAATCCAGGCAGCCCACAGCACGAGGGGAAGACAGACAGAGAGCTAGGTTAATCTATGACAAGATGTGGGCAAGGAAAGATGCCCATACACCTGCCGTCTGCCCCACGGCATGAGAGGGCCGTAGACACAGAGCCCCGCCTAACACCATGCAGTATAGCACAGGAGGAAGATAGACAGAGACCTGTGGAGCGCCATGCTGCCCACAGACCTGCCCTCTGGTGCATGGCCCAGGCAGGCCAATGATACCCTCTTGTCACCATGTCATGCTGTTCAGTGTGGATGGAGAATGTCACCAGCCTGTGGCCAGTGTATAATGGAAGCATCACAATGTGTGAGTATGTGGTGGTCTGCGGGAGAGAAAGAGAAGTGGAGCATCTTGAGCATCACGGACAGAGCTCAAACTAGAACCTCAAGAAGAATAGCCTGTTGTGAGTGGCCAGCCCTGCCACCTTGGGGCCACGCCGAGGTCCAAGTTCAAGCTGCCACTGAGGGCTATATCTGAGTCTGTGGCTACAAAGCAGCAGGGGTTGGTGTCAATGTCTGTGGCTCTTCTTACTACTAGAGAACAATGTGCCTGGTCAGGGCCACATGGATGTTTAGGGGCTGTGCTGAACTGACGGCACCAGATACACAGGCAGCATAATCTTCTGATGGTAGTTCTGCTCTGATTGTAAACACTGGCCTCCCATTGTACACAGTGGAGACTCATCATACTTACCTTGAACAGTGTAGCTGTTTCAGGGATGATTCCCCTTATTTTCACCTGTGGCTCTAATGGCAATGGGATCAGCTCCACATCTGATAAGTTCATTTTTTCATTATCTCCAAGCAATGCTTGAAGTCTCTCATTCTAGAATAAATTAGAAAGCAGTAATGAGGTGGAAATGAAAGATCATTGCCAAGCATATAATAATGACATAAAGCTGATTCTATTAACATCACTTGCAAAGCACAAGAAAGTACCTGAAAAACTACAGCAACGAGGGTCTGCCCTCCACCCAAGAGACAACCAAGGAAGTCACTAGGACAACCCTCATCCTTCACAAGGCAGTTTCTGGTGTCTGTGTCTGGAGGTTCTGTTAGTCTACAGTTCTTGTAGGGAGCCCTGTCAGACCATGGTATTTATTGTCTTTTAAGACAGACAGACACACAGATACAGACAAACACACATTTATATAAATATGCTTATACATATACTTATATATGTTGAATGTAATTTGAGGTAAACATAAAAGAATATGGTTCCTAAGACCAACAGAGTCAACTAACCTGGACCCTTGGGGCTCTCAGTCTGAACTACCAACCAAAGAACATACACAGGCTGGACCTAGGCCTCCCTGCTCATATATGTAGCAGATATGAAGCTTGGTTGGTCTTCATGTGGGTCCCAAACAACTGGAACAAGGGCTATCCCAAAGCCTGAATGTCGGATATATTCTTCTAGGTGTGTTGCTTTGTCTGGCCTCAGTGGGAGAGGAAGCATCTAGCCTCACAAGAGACTTGAAATGCCAGGTTGGGGGAGGATACCCAGGGAGCCACACCCACTCAGAGGAGAAGGGGAGGGGACCATGAGGAAGGAGTGTGCAAGGGAGTGTCTGACAGAAGGGCAGTGAATGGGATGTGAAGTGAAAAAGTAAAAAAAAAAAAAAAAGAATATGGTTTCTAGAGGCTTTGTCAAACATCGCTGTCCTCTGCCCCTACTGCTGGCGACACCACACACTTAGGACACAGGACTCACCTTCAGGCTGGATCTGACCTAAAAGCTCTTTCCTGAGGTCTAGCTTTCATGCTTCCAGGAAATACAATGCAAGCTGGGAAGCAATTAAGCAGCTCCTGCCAAACTGTGACACCTATGAACCACAATTACAGCATGGCAAGACATGCACAGAGGTCCAAGAAGCTGCATTCACCCATCAGCAGCAAGCAACAACTGTCATCCAATGTGACTTAAAGCCTACTCTAAAAGACAGAAATCACACCTGTACTGGAAACCTAACCAACTTCCTGGGAATAGTGAGGTCATCGATCTTAGAAAATGACCTACAATCTCCACTTTGCTAAGCCAGCAGAATTCCTTACTACATTCCAAGTCTCTTCCTTTCACCCACAGAAGTCCACCCCTCAATGCTTCCCATTCCAGAAAACGGAGGCCATCACAGAAAATCACAACTGCATACAATGCAGCGCTCAACTGACTGTGGGGAGCCCAGCCCCAATGGATACAGGTACATCAAGATGCCTCTGCATCTTGGCTCAGTGAATGTAGCAGAAGGGAGGATAAAAGAAGTGTAAGGATCAATATCAGGTGTTGGAACACGGTCCAAGAATGGACTTATTATGTGAAAAGAGTTCTGGTACTTGTGAGAAAACGTCAACACCTGGCAAGACACCTGTAAGCTCACTTTCTTCAAAATGAGTAATTGTTCTTGAAATGTGTTTTATATTCCTCCAGATGTAGTAGATAGGAGTGAGTTTACTTCACATTATTCATTACTGCTTGTTGTTGCTATTCAATTATGCCTCTATGGAAAAACATGTTATTGCCACATGCTGCTTATCGTTGTGATTGTACACAGCTTAAAATCATGAGAACTCCACCCATGTGACCTTCTTAACTCTCAGAGTATAAGTCATCTGAGGCTCTGAATACAGTTGGCTATTGCATGAGACTGGAGTCTGCAGCCTTTATCAGCTCCATTTTCCCAGGCCCCACTGCCTCTATAGCTAGAGCTGTGACACCAGGGAATCTGCTGTAGAACAGTCTGTCCCAGAAGTGGTTGGTTGTACAGGTAAGACAGAAACTGAAGCCCTATCAACGGATATGTTAACATGGAAGGGGAAAAACAAGATCATAAGGTCCCAGGCCTAGACACAGAACTATAGGCAATTCATTATTTATTGGTGGGAGAAGGAGAATTAGTTTCTCAAGAATGAGCCCCCTTATTGGTTCTGTCCAATGCAGAGTGGTCAGCACTATGCACCACCAGAGATACGTGTATATGCAACACTTGAGTGCGGGGTGGGTGTGAGGGGATCAAGGGAGGGTAACTGGGAGGGCCTAGAGGGAGGCAAGGGAAGAAGGAGTGATATAAGTCTACTAGAGTTAAGAATGTTTGCATGTAACCAAGTACAAGAGAATACAATATGTACTGCACTTGACGATGAAGCAGCGTATATACGTAGGCAACGATCGTTTATAAATAATCCACTTCGCAATAGCAACAGGTGCCTTCAAGAAGCACCTCCTTATTGTTGAGGATGATATTTAAAACGGCGGGACCCAATCTGGCTTGTTCTTCTGGGGCCACCATGTTCCTGACTAGACAAGGCCTGAGGCCAAGAGTGGCAGGGTGCTCTCGAAGCTGCTCAGCTCTGACTGCGGCTCAGGCCAGCCAGATGCACCGGCCCTGGCACCCACGAGATGCCAGCATGGGAGATGGCTCTGTCAATCTACCATGCTGTCTCCACAAAGCTTGGCTGAGCCCAGATAATACCCATCATCCCACAGTACCCGGTAGAATGAAGACTCTTAATACTTAATGGCTATCCAATTGGTACACCTACTTGGTAATGCTAAATTAACAAGATGTCCACACAATTAGCATTGTTACTCAATACCTAACCTAGATATTATAACTATCTTAGACTGTTAGAGACACTTGCACATCCTCCCCGGTTCCTCCCTCCCTTCTTCCTTGATCCTCCTCTTCCTCCTCTTAAGATTTGATTCAATTATTCAACTTTTCTTGTCTTATCTTTGATCTTATATATCTATATTCCTCAGATGGGCTGTAGTCTTTGACAAAAGCCACCAAGGAAACATCTGTCTATGATTATCTTACTAGATTAGGAGAAGGGAAGACACCATGTCCTTCATATCATTAAAGTTATGGCCCAGAAAAAATAGCATCTGCAGAGGAGAAGCCTAGCTATTTTGTTTATTATGTGAAAGTTTCCCACTTATGGGAAAGATGGCTGCTAGCCAGAGCATACATAAAAGCAGACTGGCTCTGCAAGGTCCTCTGGTCCATTGTCTTCTCAAAACGTTCATGTAAATGATCTTATGTCTCTAAACAACTAAGATTCTAAGATAAAAGACAGTAATGCAGTGTAGATGGAACTGTGCTTTGGGAAAAATAGTCCCAAAAGTTACTAGAGTTATAACATTAGACCAAGTAATCCCTTAATCCTTTAAACCTGCCATTTAGTGCCACCTTCTGTTAACATGTGTTAACTTACAAAACAGGATTCCACATCATCAGGGCTCTGGGCTCATGCGACTATAATTATCTATGAGAAGTTCATATAGAGCCAGGCATTGTGGCTCATGGCTTTAAACCTAGCACTCAAGATGGGGAGGCAGGAGGATGAATTCAAGGCTACAGAGCATGTAAGAAACTGTCCCTAAAAAGGAAGCAAACAATGTACATATGTGTAATATGACAACCCAATAAGACAACGGTCAGCATTCAGGATCGTGGGATAGGACGTCACTGTCAGATCTGTGGCCTACCTTCTTCTTGCGGTTCCCACTTTCTCGCTGCACTGCCTTCATCAGATGAACCAGGCGATCTACAAAGGTCTGCTGTGCCGCCAGCAGGGAGCGCATGACTCTCACGGACTTGTCACCCTAAGGGAGCAAGGTGAGAACAATCAGCTGAGTTTTCACAGTGGGGTCTTTCCCTTCCTCTTCTAAACTTCAAAGTGAAACTGAAAAATATTGTATATCTTGATTAAGAAGTAACGAGAAACTTCCTGTCTAAGGTAATCACAACCAACAGATTAAGGAAGAAAACTACCTGGGTCCTGAGTAATTGTTAGTGTCTATGACCATGTGACAGAATAGGATTTACTCACTATAAAATGCTTCTAATTGCTAAAAAAGATCCCAATTCCATAGCTTCAAGTGGAAATCTCCTTGAAAAAGAAATCCCCAAATGCAGCAAACATTTGCTGACCAAATGTTTTAGCAAACAGATATCACCATGCAGTAATTCCCAGTTCATATAATATTACATAATGTACTTTCTAGTTTATTCTTCAGAGTTTCCTGGAAAGTACAGTGGAGAAAATAGTATCATCCCATTTAAAACACTTAAGCTCAGAGAGAGTGCAAGGCTGTAATGGGGTGAGATCCAGGGCTCGTCTGTTAGTTAGCCTGACACTGCTCTGGAACCTGTACACAAGCTTTGTCTAAAAGTGTTTGTCAAGCTGTGGTTTAACTTTTTAAGGAGTTCGAAAAGGAAACAGAAGATGCAGTAAAAAGATACCAGGAAATGGCTCAGTAGCACTGTCAACTGTTTTTCTTTGCTCTTGTGCCCTCTGGTGGCCAGACATAGACACTGCTTTAGAGAAGCAAAACCAGTGGAAAATGGCCCTGTAAGATGTTATTGAAGTCAGGTAAAATATCTTACAAGAGAATTACTACTACTGAGTCTAGATGAAAAAGAAAGGTCGGACAAATAAAATTAAGGGAGCAGGAATTTACTCATTGTTTGGTTAATGTAATATCTATTTAATAAAGAGCAAAAAATCTGAAGTAATGATTCACCCATGGGTATCAAAGAAGCCATAATACACATTAGAAAATGAGTATCTACGTTCCAATCATTTATTTATAAACAGTGAACTTGGGATTTCAAATAATTTTCATGTGTCACAAACATCAATCTCCTTTCTTACTCAAAGCATAGATGTTTTTATTTCAATGTTTTGCCTGCATGTAAATCTGTACACCACAGTCATGCCTGGTTTCCTTGAAGGATAAAAGAGGGTAGGATGTCAGACCCCCTGAACTGAACCTATAGACTGTTGTGTGAATGCTAGGAATTGAACCCAGGTCCTTTGGAAGAGCAGCCAGTGCTCGTAACCACTGATCCAGCTCCCCAGCTCCCTCTTTTACTTTTTTCTCAGCTCATAAGATTACTGAAAGAAGCAGCAGCCAGATCTGGCCACGCAGGTGCAGTGTCTTAGTACCTTGAGCAAGGCTTGGCTAAAGCGCCTCATGACATTCAGGTACATCTCGTGAGTCTTTGGGTCCCTCTGCTGGGTGTCTTGATCTTCACACTCCACTATCACATACCTTCAAAAACAACCATGGTTAAGACTCGTAGATGATAGATGATAAGAGAACCTCAGATTCATCTTGTCTGCACTTGCATGGTTTCATAAAATAGATTAACACCTGGTTATATGAGTAGGGGTAGTAACAACACCTTTCAGCTCCATGCGACCCAGGGATAGCATCAATCTGCAAGGCTCCACGTTTTTCTACATGATTCCTTGGAACCATGCTCCACTATGTTATGAAATACCTGGAAAGAGTAATGCCTTCCTTTTTCCTTTGTCAATGAAATTTGCATATCTACCAAGTAACTGCACAACACACTTATTACTCCCTCGTCTCACACGTGGCACAATAAAAGGTGTTCCTACTCTGAAAACTTCTCCGGAGCTACCTTTTCTCTGACATATTCTTGAAAGATGACTAAAGGTTTAAACTGAGTTTTTTATTTTCAATCCAACATACTCATTTCTCAAAAACCCAAATAAAATCTTCAACGCTTCTATTATAAATGTTGTTTTAGACAGTTAATAAAATTATTTTCCTAAATCTGAATTTCTTGAATGATAAGCATCACACATTATTTAAATAAGCTGAGGTGAGAGGTAATTTAATATGTGTTTTGAAATGTTTTGATAGTAACAAACCATCACACATATCATAGATGCAGTAAATTAAAAAGTAGAACCTCTATGGCACTTAACATTTCTTACTTCTCTACCTATTATGTAAGACGTACTACTTCTTAATTCTCTCTTGTTTACTAATGCTAAACTGGAAAGAAGCTTTAAATCACTTTCAGTGGGCCCTGATAAACACATTTACATCAACCTTCTTGTTTATCAACAGTGAGCTTGGAGAGAAGAGGCATGGTGGGCAAGTCTAATTCTACCACTTGGGAGGCAGAGTACTTAGTGCTGGCCTGGGTTACATGAGATCCTGACTCAAAACAGTGAAAACCGGGAGGGTGTATGTACTTCTCAGAATAGCACTTCTGGTTGACTCAGGGGGATGGTTACCATGTCAGAATCCATATATTCACACTCACTCTCCTTCCCTGACCCCGTACCCCACTGTGTGCGTGTGTACGCACATGCATGAGTGCATGTGTTAGTGCATGCCTATGTGTGTGAGTGTGTATGTGAATGTACACAAACACGTTCAGGAACATGTGTTATGTATTAGCAGACATGCATTTGTATGTATATGTGCTCCTTCCTACGGAGGTCAGAGGTTAACTCTGATGTTGTCCTTAAAAGAGAATTTCTCACTGAACTTGGAGCTCACCAATTTGTTAGGAAAACTGGCTGCTGAACTTCAGACGTCTGCCTCTCTTCATCCCCAAGGACGGCAATTACAAGTGTCCTCCACTCACCTGGCTTTCTATGTCAGTATTGGGGATCCAAACGTATGTTTGAGGAGCAAATGCCCTGCCCTCTGAGCATCTCATCAGCCCTGGAAGAATTCTATTCCACCAAGCTTACTCAACCCTACTCCAACTCCAAAAACCACAAGAAACTTAGAAACCGCTTAACTGATAACATTTGTCAGCTGGCTAGTGACGTAACACAGACTGCTATCCTTTATACATACTATGACTAGAGGAGTCCATTCAGCCACCTAGAGGATCAAGCCTAAGACTAGAGCGCTTATGTGTTTTCTTCTCCACTATACCCTCAGCAGGCTCATGCCTGGTGGGAGTACATGAGCTTTCCTGCTGTCTGATTTCAGTAATTTCAGTAATATTCTTGCTATCCCTAAATCCTTGAGGGGCCGAGGCATGGCACAGCCAAATCAGAGAGCAGAAGCCCCAGTTAATACACACCCATGTGGGCCGTGTATTGAGTGCTGACTCACATACCCAGATGCGTGCTCTACCTGTGGTCCTCCACCTGTCCCTAACGTGTCTGTGTTCAGTCAGTCAATGCGGCCTGTTAATTGTCTCTACTAAATGCGCACAATGGCTCTGCACCAGTCAGACTGCCACTATGGGGAATTCCACATTAGGGTCACACTTCTTGAGCTCTAACAAGAACATTCTTATTCCTTAATTTCACAACATTCACATTCTCTTTAAAATATGTTACCTGTTCTACCTACAATAGCAGAAGCATCATCCTTCCCCCTTTCAACTACATGGAATAGCTGTGCTTACCCAAGCTCGAGGCTCAACTCCTCCATCCCTGGGTGTGTGCTCCTACTCCAGGCAGGTCAGTCCCCTCTGATGCTGCTAAGCACCAACTTTGTGATTTGGCAAATATGGCAGCATGTGCTAAAGACACTTTTCTTTCCTGTCTCTTCATCCTCCCATCCTCTCTCCAATCACAGGAAGTCTATGCACCTTGCTCCTGGACTTCCTCTATAAGTGGGATTCTCCAGACAGTGGGACTGACAGTAGTTCCCTGTCTGTCAGTGAGCCTCATGTTTAGTTCATAGCATTGATGGACATGCCATACCTCAAAAAATGCTTTCAGAAACTCGATCATATCTGACAGATAACAGATAACTGCTTCAAAGTAGGTAAGTGTTATTTTCTCTCCTGTCCTGAGCTAAGCTATACCACAGCAGCACATGTGCGTGAGGCCTGGCATTTCCAGGAAAGTGCTGTGAGGAATTGAACCTGACCTAGATATAGTACATCATTTCTCAACAAGAGTGTAAACTAAAAACTAATAAAGGTATGAAGGACTAGAGATGCTTTGGAACATCTACAGCCACCACTGGACACATGATTGTCTTAAATTAGAATTAATCCCAATTCACCAGGTATTGTGACACATGCCTATAATCCTATCACTTTGGGAGGCTGAGACAGGTGCAACTTGACTTCTGGACCAGCATAGATTTTGAAATAAGACCTCGTCTCAAGAAATAACAAAAGCAATAATAAATAAGATTAGATTCAACTTCAGTGTTTCCTCCCAGGTACAGAGGGCAGATGAACAGCTCTAAGGATGACTGAAACAAGGCTAGAGGACGGCTCTGTTCTAGAGGACTGAGCCAGGACACAAACAAGAAAACTCTCATTTTCTATTATGGTATTTCAGAATGCACAGTCACATGAGAACTGCACATAAGACTGTCAGAACAAGAGTGTTTGCAAGCTTCAAAATCATCAATGTAATCACACTAACCTAAGCCTGGCTGCTTATGACCCCCCCCACCACCACCACCACTGTATGTGTCGTTTCTTTTCCTATGCACTTACATAGCAAACTCACTCACAAATGAGCATGACCATGTCCTCAGAGCCAAAATGTGACAACCTACCCAGTACTCAACATAAGATGACACCAGTAGGCTCACTCTTCTGTGACAGCTTCATTTAGTGGGGTAACTAACATTCACGACTTTGAAAAGTCTTAGAAGTTAAAGAAAACACGTCCCAGTATCCATAGTTGACTTTCACTTTCAACACATGGAAGGACTAAGAAAATGTAAAACTGCATGGATTTATACATTCTGATGCCAGCATTTTACAGACTAGAGGCATACTCCCCTCTGTGTATTAAAACATTGGCACTATCCATTTTAAAGGGGTTATGAGTATAGTTATTGGCCCCTCAAGGATTTAGGGATAGCAAGAATATTACTGAAATTACTGAAAAGGGAGGAAAAATGGCAAAATAAACCTAGCGTGTTCAGAAGAAAACAGCACGATCAGTTAGATATAAAGTTACTTAATTTAACTGACTGAAATTTAAATTCATTTGTCAGGACGGCTGGAAGCTTAGTGAGGCTCCATCCTCAGAGACTTGGCCCACACTCGCAGGAAGCCGGATCACTTTAGGAAAACTTAGAAATAATTTCTCATATAATTACCATACACTCTATAAAATAGGAGCATCAAACCCAAGCATTACTATCAGTGGGGTTTTTTTTCTACTAATGAATATTTCTAAATATGTAATATGTAGAGTGTACAATGGAAAGAACAGTTAGTTAGCCTTCTAAAACTGGACAGACTTCTCAGTGCATCAGAGACAGAGCAGGGAACCCCACGGTGGCCAGGTCTGACAGGATGCTCTTACACGTAGAAACTGGGGCTATGTTTTATGTTCCCTGTAAATTTTTACCGCGTTTAGTCTTTGACTATTTACTTATCTTTTCACTAGGAAGTGTTTCTTCTGTAATACTGCGAACAGAAACACACTAAAGAATTCAGATAGGAATGCAAAACCCATTAACTGTAGGTTTCTATTAAATCAAAGTAGCAATTTGGCAATATGAGAATTTGTAGGTAAACTCTTAGAAGGAAAAGTGGTACTTAAAACTAACCAAAGTGTTCTTTAATGCATTTTTAAGGGCATCCTAATGCTTCATGGGAGGGAATATGTTTTTATAAATATTACATTCAACTGCTGAAGTAGACACATGGAGATACTTTGCTTCTAGCAGTTCAGCCACTAGGTGTGTGAAAAACTCGCAGGTTCAGTGGAGACAATGACTGATGTCATTAAAATAATCAATATCAATTTTTCCTTGTGGTAGAAAAAACCATAAAGGCTTAGACAATGCTGTTTCTACAGACCGGGCATCTGTGCGCTTTATGCGTCCTCAGCCTCCCTTCCTTTCTGAAAAAGGGAAAATGAGCTGAAGCTTGATTCAACCTGAAACATCAGGCTTTTCAGACCTAGTCTGAAACAAGATGGCACTTTTAGTTTTTTAAGAACAGCAAAATGTCTTATGATTATTAAAAAAAAAATAAGGAATTTTCAGAATGAATGTCCATTAATTTGTGCTATTTAAGTTAAGGCCATAAACTGAGTATAAGACAAAGTAAGAAATCCTCTCTGTAGTTATCTCGGGTTTCCAGAAGGCTCACCCAGCAGGCTGTGCCCTAAGGTCCTCTGCAAAAGTGAACAGGACTCACTTGTCAGTATATAATCCCAGTGATTTTCCCACTCATTCAATGTACTCAACACTATGGCCACACGTCCTACTACCTTGGTACAGGAAGTAGCCTCTTTGTACTTTTGCTTTGCATTGTATTCATGTAAACCATCATGGTTATCCTTGTCTCCTGCAACTACACAGGGAAGAGGAAATGGTTACTCAGACTGCTCTAGAAATGTCGGATAGCGTATCTAATTCAGGGACTGACAAGTTCAGTTACAGCATCCTTCTGCCTCAGCCTCTTCATCTTTAAAATGAGAGAACGTAATTTTTAATTTCAACTTTCTACTTTGTAGGATTCTAGTTGTCTGGTAAATAATGTAAAAATACACTCTTGAAAAGTTACAAAGTGCTTGTTATATACTACTTAAGTAGCAGAAAAGGAAAACAGACCAACCTGGGGAGAGGGGGTCATCATAGTCATTTACATCTTAGCTCTTGAAAAATTTGTGTTGGAAAGACTATGATGACACTGACTTCTGTGAACACAGCTAGGAGACAGGAGGCAGGAGCGCTGCACCTAGGCACTCGGCAATGGCCTTAAATAATCTGTACTTACAACATAAAAAATATAGTTCAAAGGGGTGATAAAAAACAAAATTATTTTCACATACCAGTATAAATAATTAGCCAGTGTTGAGTTCTTACAGGCTCTTGATATCAAGAAGGTACATAGATCTTGCTGAAAAAAATTAAAAGACATATCACCATCTGTTATTAACAGAAAGAAAACAATGAGAGATCCTAGGCTGGACTAGTTTTCATCTGAGTTACAGAGTTACAGTAGACATTTTCATTTCATCCATCCATCCATCCATCCATCCATCCATCCATCCTACAATCCACTCACACCAAACTGACTACAAACTAAGACAGCACATAGAGGATATGGAGTTCCCAGTTCTCTTCACCGAGATATCTGGTAACCGAGAAAGACAATTTGAAGGTGCTGATGCCTTGTAGGATACTGTTACGTTTCTGAGGCTGCCTAAGAGGAGGGAGGGTCATCACTCAGAAGGATATCTACCTTTCCATGAAGGATTAGATTATCTGAACTCTGTGAATACCAGACAGCCTAGGAAATGTTAGTTTGTTTATCAGTCACAAGAAAAATGTCAGAAGGAGATTAAAAGCTGTTTAACCGACAGACAGCTGAAAGCTAGGTGGTAAGGAGGGTGAACCTGGTCATGTCACAGTGTTCCCAGAGAAGCTAAGGCTGCCAAGCTCTCTACCTCAGTTATTTCATCAGCTTTAAGAAAAGCCATGTGATGACCTGCAGGCCCTACACCAATGACCGCCTACTCCCCTGCCCAGACCTCAGCTCTTCCACATTCATGTCCTCAACACACACCCAAGAGCTGCTGTATTTTTTCAGATAACTACTAGTCTAGGAGAACTGTTCCCTTCAAAAATGAGTCTACCAATCTATATGAATTAAAAACACCTGCTTAGTATATGATTCTATAGAAACACACATTTCTATCGTACAATCACAAATACTGATAACTGTACTAACATTCATTAATACATTAAAATGAACATCCTGCATCTCCCTAATAGAATATTTAAACGTAGTTTATTTTTAAATAACATCTAAACCCATTTATATGCCAGAACACCAATAAAATAAATGGAGCAATATCCAGCATATTAAGTGAGGGGAAACGTCATAACCATGCACCATAATCCATTATTGAACAAAGTTACAGTGGTTTATTAATCAAACCAAGGTCTTAAAGACCAACATAGAAAACTGACTGACAGCACCAATTCCACCGAAATCTTGACAAGCTTTTTACTCACCTCTAGATTTTCCCCGTCAGAAACTTCCTTTGCTTTAGATGCAGGAGGAGGAGAAGCCACCGGAGGAAGAGGGTTGGTTATAATTTGAGAGCTAAAAACATAATAGGAGAGGTAACTCAGATGTAAAATCCTGTGTAGTCATTTTTAATTTGCAAGTAAAGAGCTGCTATTGCCATCCTGATTTTTGTTGTTGCTTTGTTTGTTTTTCGATGTGTACATAACAAGCCCTGGCTGTCCTGGACTTGCTTTGTTGACCAGGCTGGCCTCTGCCTGCTAAGTGCTGGGACTGAAGGTGTGCACCACCACACCAGCCTGTTCTGAGATGAGAAAGCAGAGCCATGTAAATAAATATGTAACAGGAAGTTAGCACAACTAGGAGAAGGCAGACCTGAGACGGTATCACAGGTCGTCTAAGTAAGCAGTGAGCAGGAGACTGAACTCTAGCAATCCATGCAAACATATACATACATGTGGTACATGTGGGGAGAAAGGCAGAAATCAACAATACAAAGGGAAAAGAGGCTAACATGAAAACAGAGAAATTGTTAAAAATAATCTTCCCTGGATGGCCATACCTATCTATTTCTGCAGAAGTGACTCCAGAATTTGACAGACTTTCTGACACTGAAGCTTGACTATCCTTCTTGGTAGGTTCCAAACCATTCTTTATGTCATCAAAGTTTTCATATTTCAGAGCCTGGACCAGCTGCAGTAAGTACATCAGCAAATCCTAGAAATAAATGAAGTAAAAAGAGACACACTTGTTTCCAGCAGTCAGGAAAAACTTGGGCTTCTTCCACTAGTTGCCTTTAGCATGACATGAAGCTACTGAGCTGCTGGGTGCACCCTTGTGTCCTTATTTATAAAAAAGACCAAGACAGCAAAGATTGGAGAAACCATCACAATCATAAAGCAAGTTAGTCAAAGAAAGGGAGTGGAGCGTGTGCAGGCCACAGCAGGTGGCCAGTGGGTGATTTCTGTTAAGTAGGGTTGTCTGAACAGCAGAACAGGAAAGTGGAGAAGTTAGAAGGGAGGTTGAGATGGTTGCCACAGAGAGAACTAAGGGTTTAAAGAAGGGCCTTGTTAACAGCACATCATCAAATACACCCCACGTCTATAACTGCTGGAAAAGAATACACTCCACATCTTCAAAAGAATTTCTGTCTCAGGATATTCTTTCTTAAACAACTTTTGTTCTTCTTTTCCTTAAAAACTCTTAAAAGCCCAAAAGCTCTAGAACCTGGAGCCTTTCTTGTTTTCTCCTCTTCTTCCTCTTCCAATTATCCTTTGAGATATCCACAGACCCCTCTAAAGCCCCTGGCTCCCACTACCACATCCCTCTAATAACCTCACATCCTTCTTTTCAAACAGGCACATGGGAGAGACTGTGAGCGGATGCTAACCCTCTGGTTAAAGAAAGGGCTTGAAACACCAGTATCTCAGTTTGAGTCCCTCTGCTGCTTTCTGGCAGTCAGTAGGAGCCTGGAGCTAAACACAACAAGAAGTTGTTCTTCATCTGAATGTTCTCTAATGTGAAGCCTCCAAGTTTAACGTTTGTGAGGGAATGCTGAGTTTCTCTATAAATGTAGTAATATGCTCTTTTCCAGCACTATTAAGGAAATGCAAAAAAAAAAGTTACTTTTAAAACGAAAAAGTTTTCCAATGATGGACAAGAATCAGCCAATGAAGCTAAAGAACTGTCATTGAACTGTCCAGGAAAGGGGAAGTAGAAAAATGTCCCTCCTTTAAAAAGTCCCGTACCCCCATCGAATTGTTGGACATTTGGCAGTGCACATTCAAACAACACAGTTTTTTCAATTGTATTGAAATAAATTAATACTAAGTATGCCATCTGCTCTCTCATTATGTTGAAAAATAAAAAAGTCCTCAAGCATGGAAGACATAAACTTTGAAGTAAAACAAAGCAAAAGAAGGGTATTAAAAAAAAATCATATTTCTACCCAAGTTCATGCAATAGAAATTTCCCTGGAGCAAGGGTACATGTAGTGATCACCACCTTCCCCAAACTTTACTCCATGTTCAGAAAGCCAGGCTGTGTTAGAGGCAGTCTCTGTGCTCGCAGACAGGTGTCACTGGCCATGCATCTGCAATTCTGGCTTTCCACACTCTGCTGTGGTGCCCTGCCTGTACTCATGCTGTGCACTCTGTGGAATAAAACAGCTTTGCTTCAGTGTCTCAAACACATTCCTCACTCAATTCCCATGCACAGCTTCCCTGTCTGAACCAGATAAGAGTAGGAACCAACACTCTAACATTCCTAAATAGAATCATTAAAAACAACTAAACTCATACATTACAATTACATGAGTGGTAAAGCCCTAGGAAAATATATCACAATGCAGATTAACACGATAGGAACAGGAGCCAAAGGTGATCAAGGGGCTTTCTTGATTTACACTCACACACTCAGAACACAAGCCTACAGAAAAAGAACCATTCTGAAAACAGTAAGAATTAAATAAAATGACCATTAAACACACATCAGATGGAAGACACTAAAAGCATTCTCAAAAAAAGCGAAAGCAAGGCTGCTGGGACATGATTTGTGCTTGGCTGCAATGAGAGGAGAGCAATGGAGAAAACAGGTATAGCTTTCCCAGTATCGCCGGCTACCAGGGAGATTTGAGCGCTCAGGAAGTATGTATAAGAACCAGAAAGAGACACAGTGAGGGGACAACAAATAGGCATTTTACCTAATGAATGATAAGAGAAATGTGTGAATACTTTGTAATAGTAACAACACAACTGTCAGACATAATTTAATCTAAAAACTACATAGAACTTTATAAGAGACCTAAGTATAAAATCACAGTGCCAAGCAAAAAGGCTCAACTTCATAAAGCTGTTATCTCTTATGTTGATGTAAGTTTAAGACTCTTGTGAAGGCTTCACAAAACTACAGTCATTCTAAACATCGTGGAAAGAATCAATGTACAGAAGTTAGACCTGCCTGTCCAAAAGGGCAGTTGTAGTTACCAATCGCCAATGGTTTCATTATTCATGTCAACATGAGGAAATGCCCAGAACACCAAATGATAGCATGAAGAATGTGTCCACACACAGGACAATGCTACACCTAAACCTCTATTGGCATGAAAGCTCTGGACTCAGGACTTCATCCAAGGATTCGCTTAAATGCCCTTTCTAGTTAACAGGCAATAAACATTAGTGTTTTCTTCAGTCTGTATGTCATTCTAGTGAGTCAAGCATCCTAAGGAAGTGAACATGGAAAACCCAACTCACAGCCAGCTAGCTAGTAAGAGAAAAGCACACCAACTGGTTATCCAATACTAAATGGAGAGGCCTGAAAACACTCATACAAAAATATAACATGCTACAGACAGACCACACACATAACACACATACATGCATGCACATGTAACAACAATTAATGAAGAACAAGGCTATGAATTTGGAAGGGAGCACGGAAGTGTAAATGGGTGTCAGGGGTATCCTCAGTCATCCACTAGAGAGGAAACTGTGATGGAGACTGTGTTTTATGTCCCATTGGGCTAGCATAATAGTAAGTTATCGTTAGGAACACACTCACTCTATAAAACAAGAAAAATTGCCAGATTAGTCCACCTCACTGGAATTACTAAGGCAAAGTCTAACAATGCCTGTGTTAACTAGTGTTCCTCCACCGCAGTGCTGGGTCCATGAGGACACCCAGCATGAAGTTTACAATTACTGTGGGTACCCAGAGAATGCAAAACTCTCTTGGGATATTTTACAACTGCCAGCAACTGACATTTAAGGCAGGGGGTTGAAAGAGAGTTACAGCCATGCACCTCTGTGTTTCAAAAGCGTGCAGGCTCTGCAGGGCTACGGTTAACGTGGCCTCTTGTATGCCGAGTTGGAATGGATCTGAATCCCTTCCTTGCTGTGCTGCATTAAAGCACTTTGCATTAGAACCCTTTTCTCCAGACAGAGGAACAGAAGCTCTGGTGCCAGTGGAAGGCCCTGGGGGAGAAAGCCATCGTGTAACAACCTGAATGCAAACTTCCTCTCACGGCAGCCCTTGCAGAAATACTGTAAATGCTTCTGGAGACCTGACTAGTCTATCTGCTGGATCAATAGTTTACAACCTGTGGACTGGGACCCTTTGGGAGTTCAGTGGTTTTTTCACGGGAGTTCAGGGGTCTTTCCACAGATATCCTACGTACCAGGTATTTACATTACGATTCTTAACAGCACATTACAATTATGAAGTAGCAACAACAATATTTTTATGAGAGGGTAACTACAACATGAGGAACTGTATCAGAGGGCCACAGTGTTAGGAAGACTGAGAACCACTGGACTATATGTTCCCTCAGAAAATCTTGTATCTCTCACAGCACACACATGTAAGAGTCTGTAACCAGTGATTAGTCTCAGACTAGATACTTTAAATTCACTGTGGAACAGTCACCAGGGGTAATGTACCTCGTCATCGGCCTGCCTCAGGCGGGCCACAGCGTAACGCCTCACGGTTGGGTTGGTGTAATGAGAGGAGAGCAGCTCCAGGGAATCCTCTACATCCATTGGCTTCCACTTTCCCAGAAGTTCCAGTGCCTGCTTGGCCTCCTGGGGCAGGTCCCAGTTAACACACTTCAAGAACTTTGTCAGAGCCTAGACTCAGAAAAGATTTAATAGTTAGGAACTATACCCTATGCCAAGTCAAGGTCCTCTAATAAAGGCAGAGGTCTAGTTGGCCTTGATAGAAGAATCCTGGTCCTAGAGCAGCAGTGCAGGAAAAAATAAACAAACACACAGGAAACAACAACAACAAAACAAAAAACCAAAAATCTTCTCTGTAACTTTATATTTTCCAAGATAAAAAAATTGCAGAACACAATAATTTTTTTTAATCTGTTTTTCTGGTTTTAAAATATTGGAGGCTTCAAGACAAGGGAACAGGTGAGGCAAATCCCATGAACATTAACATGCCTTGGAAAAAACTTAGCTCTGCAATAGCAACAGTGTCAAAAGAAACCACAACAAGCCATGGTGAGGTCTCATCACTGGTCTCGTTGGTATCTGGTCAGGGTCAGTTCCTTAGCTTTGGTACACTCTCCAAAAGTTGAAACAGACACCAGGATGTCTCTCTAAGAAGCAACTCCTTAAAAAGACATGCAGTTAAAACAAAAAAACAAAGACAAAAAATCAAAACCCTCAAAACCAAACAGCAAGAGAGCTAGGTACAGAACGAGCAATCTGTGTGGCAGACAGCAGGATTTTTCTAGAGGCTTACTTCTCGGCAATACCATGTCCTCAAGTGTGGACATGGCTGCCTGGCAGAGGCCAAGTGCTGATAGCACAAACAATACACAACTGACTTCAGAATGGCACACTCTGTATTTCCTCACACTAAACCCTAAAGCCAGGTCTCCTGGCAGCACCCTAGGCAAAATGTAAAGCCCTTTTTATTCTGTCATCTACAAAGTAGCTCATATTGAAAGATAGCTATACTCCTTTGAAACTCTTTCAACAAAATTCTACACTCAATTCTTCTAGAAGTGCCCATTCCATAAGCACAAGGAACTTACGATGAGAGGTGAAGACAAAAGGATCCCTGCGGCTCCATGGCCAACCAGTCTAGCCAGTGGGTATCTTTCAGGTTCACTGAAAGACCCTGGCTCAAAAAACAAGATGGAGAGCAATCAAGGAAGACACCCGAGTTTGAACATCAGCCTATTCATGCACACACACTCAACACCTGCTCACAACAGAGACACACACACACCAGTATGAAGACAGACCACTATCTCACTCCTTAAACCAAGCAGACAGCATTGTTCTATACATAGTGACACTCTCTCCCAAACCCAAGTCACTACTAGACCCCAACAGCGCTCTTCTAACTCCATTCCCAACCACTGTCAATTCTTCCGAAGTTCCCCTTATGCTGATTCCTGTAATGCCACACATCTCAAGTTTGAAACGCTACCAAACAGTTTAACACTTTTGCTTTTCATTATTTCAGACAAACTCTTACAAGTTCAAAGGTGGAAAGTGAACTTGGCACAAATTATTAGGAGTAATTGACCTATGCCAGCCTTGCAAGGAAGGGATATAAACAAGATTTATGCTATTCAAAACACTAATCTTATTGACAGATCATATAATATATATGTCCTACAATGAATCAAAAGAAAAAAATCAAACAGAAACAAAAACCATCCTTCATGTAACTTCTTCTCGACTGTCAGCTCTCCCCATTGCTGGTAGAAGTGCACGCTTGTATAGCCACCATGGGAAGCAGAACAGTGGTCCCTCAGAAACCTTGGAAGAGATCTACCTCCAGATGCATTTAAATCACTCTTGGCCATATACCCAAAGGATTCTACATCCGACTATACAGATATCTGCTCATCCATGTTCATGGCTGTTCAATTCATAATAGACAGAAATTGGACACAGCCTAGATATCTACCAGCAGAGGAATGGATAAGGAAAATGTGATACATTTCTATAATAAGAGTTTTATTCAGCTGTTTAAAAAATCATGAAATTCACAGATAAATAGATGAAGTCAGATAAAACTATCCTGAGTGAGGTAACCCAGACCCCAAAAAGACAAATATAGCATGTATTCTCTTATATGTGGATGTTATGTTTTAAGCCTTTGGAGGTGTGCTACAATCCATATAACCAGAGAAGCTGGGTTCAGAGTATGGGATTAGGTGGAGAGACAGCAGGAAGACTAGAATGGTGGGTAGTAAAAGAGGGCATGAGGGGAGAGACAGCTGATAGTGTGGGACATTTAGAGGTCATGTGATAACCTACTACAGTAAAAGAACCTATACATATATGTGCATACATACATGTACATGTATTTGTGAGAATGAAAAAATCTAAATGGAAATCTAAATAATGGAGGAGACAATGCCCAACTAGACAGCTTTCATAAGCAAGTAAAACTTCCAGTGCCAAGAATTGGTAACATCAGGAAGAGTCAAAGAGGACCCAGGAAAACACTAAACAGTGCAGGCACTTGCCAAAGCTTAGTTGTTTTCCAAAAACTGGAGATAAGGCCCTACTGCTGAAGACAGTACTAACTGAGCATGGAGAAGTCAAGCTGGTACCTAACTGGAGACTTCAACTGTACTGACTAGTGTTCACAGTACTGGAAGGTACTTTGCATGCTACCAGAGGAGAAAGATGTAACACAAACCCAGCTACAAACCCTGTGATCTACAATGACCTGCCTGCATGGTACCCTGGTGCAATAGTGACAGGCCTGTGGGAGTGACCAACCACTATCTCTTTGGATTTAAGCTCACTCCATGAGATAGAAGCCATGCCTGATACTGCTTGGGTCATCAAGAACCTGACACTAGACAGGTCATGGGCCTAGGGGAAAACCAAAGTGACTCCTAATGGAGTTCTGTTAACTCAGAGATCAGTGTCTCTCAATCAGTGTCAGTCATCATCTTCACATGGAGAACGTGAAGAGTGAGAATACTCAGCCCTAAATGTGGATGTCTTCATCAAAGCCCTCCCTTTAGGACTCAGGGAACTCCATGGAAGAGGCGGAGGAATTACTGTAAGAGCCAGAGGGGGTGGGTAACACCAAGGAAATGTAATGAAAATTGCAAGTATCATTTCTTCATAACTAATGTCCACTAAATTGTCTCTAGAACCCTCCTGAGATTAGAAATGAGAAATTCTCCAGGATCCGAAAGGCCATCCTGATGTGAGACACAGACTGAAAGAAGGCTCTGCATCAGTGAGGGCTGCCATCAGCACAGGACACATGGACTGCTATATGATGACTACTCCTGCCACTTCAAGGCCAATTTTCATTGGTTTGCTCAAGAGCCCTCCCTGTACATTAAAAATACTATTTACTCTCTGGCAGTTATCTAAAACCCTTCTGGTCTGAGAACTGCAGCTCTATCAGCATCTTTGAAGACAACAGGACACCTGCCACACAGTTTTTATCATTGACATTCGTCTAGAAGGGACTGAATTCAGTGGTAAGTACCTACTAAGATAAACGATTTACCTTACAAGCCTTTCCATCTAAGGACGGCCTCTGTAAGGCTGCCCTATACTTTGGAGCTGTGCTTCCTCGAATTAAAGTCTCCATCTTCCCATGCAGATTACATGACCTCAGCATTCAAGCAATGGTTTCTGTGACCACACAACTCTTCACTTGGCACAGCAGAGTTGTAACTAATTCACACTCTGTAGAATACGAATCACAGTCCCCATGCTGCTGAGGAGGAAGAGGAGGCACTCAAAAGCTGGAGTAACATAAAACCCTCCTTCCCCTCCCATAGATATAAAGGATAACAGTTAACACTCATCCACGAAGGCTCTCCCAAACCATCACTAAATGAAACAGAACAAAAGCTGAAGAACTTAACATGATCCTTAACTTCATTTTTACCTTTACCTTAGGAAATAAGTAGAGCATGTTATGATACTGCAATACACTGGCTCACTCTCCAGCACAAGATGACAGTTTCCTGATACAAAGCTTCCCTAACGCATCTCTGCTCTGCCTCCAATGTACCCAGAAACCCTGCTGCAAATCTTCTATGTTCTCGTCTCTAGATCTTCTAAAGCATGAGCACGAGCATCTCAAGAAGGAGCATGTATACTTCTGAGACTCTGTAATGAATCCTGAACTGTGTGACAGTAATGTACATGTACGTAGTGGGATTGTGGTGGATTTAAAGGTCCCTAGCAATCATCAGCTGTATAAGAATGCATGTGGTGCACATACATCCATGCAGGTCAAACGGTCTTATATATAAAGTAAAATAAATGAATCTATTTCTTTAAAATAAATCTTTAGCCCTCACTCTAAGAATACTTCAAGAATGACAAGATACATAAAATTCATTATCAAGGAATCATCCAATATCAAGTAGGGAAACTGGAGCTTCAGTCCATCAAATGACTGACCTGCAGTTAGAAAGCTGCTGAGTGCTAACAGTTTAGACACAACAACACATTGTCAGACTAGAGGCTAGTCCTCAGAATTCATCACACTTCTCCTTCCAGAAACCCCAACCTCCAGCTTCCTTACCAAACGTCCAGTTCTCATCTCACCTCCATCCTGTTAAGCAGCTGCCTGATACTCTAGTAATTCAATTTCCACATTATATGTCACACTATTCCTCAATCTCCACGGTCTGAAGAATTCACAAGCTTGAAATCAATATAATTGCATTCCGAATCACTCAGGAATGAAGAGACGAAGAGGGTAAGAAAGAAAGGACTCAAGTTTACCCTGTACACGCTATGGAACGGGTGCTGTGCTGTCTCATCTAGAATGGTAATCCGTCTGCATTAGAACAAGAAATGAAGTATGCTGCTCTATCCTGTGCAATGGATACAAACTGCAGAGACAGAAACTGAACCCAAATCTGCCTTCAAAATTCACTCAGACACTTTCTAGGAACTGACACATAGGAATATGTATCTGTGTACACACGTTTTTCTATGTTTGTCAATACCAGTGTTCCAGTAAATTGCTATGTAGCAAGTTTGTTTGACCACAGATGCATTTCTAGTGTAATTTTACTTTCCTTTAATCATTTGTAAAAAAGGCTATAAGTAAATTTGGTGCATAAACTATTCAAAAAACTCACCTTTTCTTGATTAGTAAGATAATATCTAAATTTCCAAACAAGATCTTGTTCTTCATACGTGAGCTGCTTGGTTGGTGGGTAACTCACAATAATCTAAAATAAAAGAAAAATAATTAGATTTGTCAAACACACACTTAATACTTATTTCCATTTCATATAATATTTCATTTGCCTAATACTTCTATAACACAATTACTACACACGCTGAGAGAAGGCACATAGAGCCACTTAGGGCAAAATATGTGCTGAGGCATCCATTCAGAAAGCAACTCATTAGGATATGCACGAACAATGAGACAGCCATGCTCCATATGAACATACGACTTGAGAGCTTATTGAATTCAACTAGACAGAAAGGAAGCCAAAGTGGCAATGTCCTTCACCAAAAAATCAGGAGAAACAAAATGAGTCTTCCTCTTGTCAAATTAGCACGCAGTTCTTAGTGCTTACAAGTCAGCCTTCTTAAGGAACACTTTATAGCTCATTTCTAAGAACCCCAACCTGAAAATATTTACAAATTTCTAGTAATGTCTCCATAGAGACAGAATTACTAAAAGTCTCAAAATGATTAAAAAAAAAAAAACATTCTGCAGACAGCAGGAAATTTTTGAAACCATGAAGTTACATAATTCAGCAAACTTTGAAATGATGTATAGCACTGGCTGTAATAAAATGTTCATTTGGTTGTTCTTATCCAGACTATACGTTCTCTTACATTTAGCTGATCTCTTGTGGTAGCGTTGGGTTTGAGATCGTGGTCAGACGGTCCGCTTCTTAAACTCCGAGCAAGCTTGTGGTGTTTGCTCTCCACTAAATTCTCCTTGAAATTATTTAGACATACAGAGAATGTAAAACTTGTAAGAGGGAAGCTGCAGTAGTCACAAACTGCAAAGTCCTTCCTTTAAGCCATGTTAAGATGTCTGATGTTTGAGTCACTCTGGTGCCACTTCAGTCCCAAGGACCCACTACAAGGCTGTGAAACTATGTGAGTGAAGCTCCAGTAGCAGATGCATATGACCTCTGGCTTCCTCAAGTTCCCACACACCCAGATCCTTAGATCCTCGAAGTATCCTCACTTTCACCCCAGTATCTACCTCACCAGACAAAACCTCCCAGGCACTCCCGACCTATGACGTCACTGCACAGCCACTTCTGCACTAGTCAGACCTCACTTTCAGGATGCCAGTGGTCCTTAT
The DNA here is from genome assembly GCF_004785775.1 of Grammomys surdaster. Classification (NCBI taxonomy): domain Eukaryota; kingdom Metazoa; phylum Chordata; class Mammalia; order Rodentia; family Muridae; genus Grammomys; species Grammomys surdaster. Next base: position 13,563 of record NW_021608046.1, on the reverse strand, counting down.
AAGCAGCCATTGAATCTAACCCCCAGTAGCTGAAGAGCACTTGTTACAAGTGAACATGTCAGGATATGTTGAGTATATGTATACAATATTAAAATATATTCCATGGGCTTAAGTTGTGTTCTTAAAAGCTTTGTAAAGCAGCTTACCATTGACATTTGAGGATCAGGAACTTTCACTAACTCAAAACTTGTTAAAATTGGAGATGATTCATCACCATCCTAGAATACAGTGCAGGGTTTAAAGGATAAAAAAGGAAGACATTTATCCAAATGGTAAGTGGACATAATATGGTAAAATGCTAATATATTTAAATTCAACTTTTAAAACATCACTGTTTTATTTATAAATTCTTGTCTTCTTTCAATTTCACCTCTTTTTTATCTCTATTACAAATAAAATCTTTGGAAAATAAGTAGAAAAACATTTATTATAGTTGTAAAGATATGAAGTCTGGAAACAAATTGTTTTTTATTGTTTGTGGCTGGCTACAATTTTTAAGTCTTGGTTTATTATGGCAGTGGATAAGAAAACAGTCCAGTCTTCAACTTAAATCAGTCCATGTGTTGCTAGTAGGACTAATTAAACATCTCAAGTATCGGTCACATTTCTGGCCAGTCAGAGATTCCAGCAACATGGCATCTCAGGGACAAAACAAGCCATCACAGGGACAAGAGCATAACACTAATTCTTGACATGTGCTAAGAATTAAAGCTGCCTTATCTTGCTGGTGTCATCAATCCTAAAGAATGAGCTTTTGTTTTTAATCCAACTCAGTATAATAAATGTCTCTGCCAAATTACTGCAGTAGGCTAATTATGATCAAAACTCGTCCCTTGTGACCGTGTACCTAGCACTTCCATAGGAGTTCTGCTGTCCTCAGATTAGTGCATCCTCACTATAGATATACAACAAAATCAGGAATGACTGAAAAAGCACTCCGATGTCACCTCAGTAACCGAGCCATACCCGAAACAACAAATTCCCACAGCTGTTGTGTAACTGGCTTGTTCTTGGTCACAACACCAGAAAACACATTTATCAGCCCAACTGTGGCAGCTAATCTTCACTAAGGCTATGTGTCACAGAAGACAGGTGACAAGAAAGTCTACTTCCATTAGTCTGTGCTGCACTGACCCAGCAATCCTTACACTAAGTGTAAATATGACAGGGTGGGCAGGCAGGCATTAATTCATGAGCAACTACTTAGAAGGGGTAACCTTTCAAAATTTCTAAAAATGATTCCAATTTTCTATTCTGCTACTATTTCCTCTATTGCATATTCCTCATATGCTGCCTTTCAAAAGGTCCCTCACAATGTCTGAAAGTATTACTCAATTAGCAGTTTCTTCACATAGAAGTCCCATACGAGTAGCAGTGTGGCTTTAGTAAACATGTACAGCACAAAACAGAAAGTCATTTTAAAATATACTGGTGAGAAGTTTGCTCAGTCACCTTTTCCTTTCTTTGCGACTCCTGCTTTCTAATAAACTCATACACAATATTAAATAGCCTACATTCCCGTCTTTCCCATCTTTCTCATGCAAAGAAGGCCGAAATGAGTTACCTTATCCTAATCCTGCACTAAAGCGGAAATAAACGATGGAGGAAAGAAGAACAGCAACGGAGAAGGATCACACAGTAATGAATAACAGGGTAACTCTAAATCCTCTCTTGTGAAAATCATTCAGGTTAGCCATCTGCAAACTATATAGGCCCAAGTCACTGGAGGCAGCATTAATAAATGACACTAATATGGAAATATAATTTAATGAGCTACTTCTAATGAACAAGGGAGCTATGTATAAACTTATCGTATGCTACCAGTGTTCATCTCTCGTGTTACATACAAACTCTGTTCTCATTTGATGCAATTTAAGCACTATTTCCATAATACTGAAAGAAACTCTACTTATGAGGTTTCAAACAAGTATGCATTACCTATATAAGTATTCTGCATCATTTGAAGGAAACCTTTTCAACCTGAATTTAAAGCGAATAATTTGAAATAGCTACATTCAGAACACTGAGCTATTCTTCCTATAATGAGCAAACATGAACAATATATGACTGTTACTTCAGAATAGTAAAAACATTGTCTCAAAACTTTAAATAAACTATATACAAGCATGTCAATAATGGTTTTCATAAGCAAAGACACACATACAATTCCAACATACTGTGTACATGTTAAATAACAGACACCTGAACTTTCAAAGTCTTTTCAACAAAACATTATAATTTCCTATTTATTGTGCAAATGGTAACTGTAAATAATGCTATTACTTTAGTGTTATACTTATAGATTTGCAGAACAATTTTAATCAGAATGTCTTAATCACTTGCATACTAACTGAACTTTGTGCCCAGACCTACAGGAGCCAAATGTGCTGCAGCTATGTAGTATGGCTGTGTATGCAGAAGCTGAAAGCTGCTGGTCGCTCTTCTGCAACCACACCATGTGTCTAAGCAGGAAGAACAGTCATTGGTAGGCCAGTCCTTAAGAGCGGAAAGCACAGAGCCCCAAGGAGAATACCTTCTCATAGTAAACAATGCCGTACTCCTTGTCATCACATTTGACACAGCGAAACTCAACCATCAGGTACATGAAATTAGAGCTTCGTTTCTCACTCTAGAAAAGAAAAATAGAGAGAGACATGAATGACGACTTTCAAACTCTCTTAAGGTTTTCACCCAAATTCAGCAATAGATGAATCAATCAACTGCTACTTAAAATCTAACTCTTGCTACTATCCACATAGTCACACAGCACCGCTATTTCGTCTAGAAGGGGATGTTACTTGGCAGACCATCTCTAGACTCAATAAAACATTTGGCTTACTCAGCACCTTAGATTTCGTGAATTTAAAACTTGAGTTTTGAGAACTATTTTATTTCAAAAATAAAGATGACAGTTTGTACTTGTATCAATTTTCAGCAATTTCACCTTTAAACTACATAATTAACTCACTCCAGGAATTATGATATATATAGGAAAGTAATCTTTTTTTTTTAAGTTTGTAACCAAAAGTAAGAGGTTTAAGTAACTTTAATGAAATTTTCACAATTTCTGAGTGTTCCTAAGATAACTGATCATTAGCAGCTTTTATCAGGACTCCTCTTCTAGCCTCTGCTGTCACTGCATGCATACAGTGCACAAACATATAAGCAGGCACAAGACCAAGGTCACTTAAATTGTTCAGCTCCATAAAGTGCCATCTACTGTGAAAAGCAGGAGGAAGGGCAACACAGCCAAGATGGGAAAGCACGCCCAATGCTACATCTCTACACACAAAGCACTGACATGGAGGAAAGCACTTGTGTTCTGAATGAACTCTTTTTCTAATGGAACTATTAGTTCCATTAGAAAAGTGCATAAGCTAACTCTTCTAGTAGTCCGTGTTGTGAACATGTGAATACATTTAGAAAGGATATCAACTGTACAATCAATATAGGTGTTATGCACAACCAGATTAATTTAAAACAAGAACAATGGGATGTCACACTGAGTCTCCAACGTCTTTCTCCTGACTCCCTCTCCTTCTCCCCTGCTAAGAACCTGTGGAGGTTTAAGTCATGTGATGTGTACACCACAGTGGTCAGCATCAGCTAGACAGCGATATTTTCCTCTTGGAGTTTGATTCAAAAAGTTGTTTCCATTCTCAAGACACAAAGTCTTACATCAAACCTAGGGTATTCTTAAAACAAATCTAAAAAATACAACCAGCTTTAGCAAATATAACTTTTTAAAAGACTCACTGAGGTCATCTTTAATTAAGTATTTACAATGGCTCAATATACAAGGTGAGGAAGAGGAAGATTACGTATAAAGGCGTCCGTACTGAGGTTACCACCCAGGGAGTAGGAAACCAAGCACTGCACAGAGGTGTGGGCTGGCCAGCGACCTTCCTAAGAGGGCACGCGGTGACCTCAGAGAGGAGACTGTGCCGATGGAGACTCAGCAAACAGTCACAGGAACTTAACCAACATGGCAACACACGTGAGGCACTGAGCTGTCACATATGATAAGTAGGTAGCCCTGCTAATGGTTCAAATGACATCAACACTTAAAAGGCCAGGTTTATTGCTTATTAATATAAAATTCAAAGTAACTGAAGGAAGCCCATCTCTGACAGAGAGCTGACAATAAAAAGTTATTTTTTTAAAACAGAATGTTAGCTCAGTAATCTTCAGGATGTATTCCTGATGTGCGAAAGGAAGCAACTCACCTCATTTATCATTTCTATCTCTCTAAACGTCAGTCTGTCCAACCAATCCACTTTCACCATGTGTCCTTGCCGATGAGCCTTGGTGAGCTGCAGAAAGTACAACAGGGTTAATCTCAACACAGATCCAACAAGAAGGAAGGAGGACAGCAACCGATCACTCAACCCTGGTGTGAAAATTAAGTGTCGGTAACACTATGCATCCAAAACATTTTAGGCCACAGCGAGAGGAACTCCCCATCGGCCTCACAGGATGTACAGGTCACTGTACACAGGACATTAAAAATAATTCTGACACTACTTAAGACAACTCTCAAGATATCTAATCAAGTATATACAAATACTTCAAATTCTAAAATGATCCAACATTCAAAACACTTTTGGGTCTTAAAGATCTAAGCTGAAAGATGCTGAGCCTAACTCTGCATAAGTCCTCCCAACATATCCAATTCCACATACAAAGTGTTACTGCACATCAGATTACACACATGAAGCAATCCTACACATCTGAGTCTATATATAAATCTACATATTTAGGACATCAGGTTCAACATGTGAAACACTCCTATACTTCAGATTCCCACACAGAAAGCACTATTACATATCAAAACTATATCAGAATAACAAACTAAGCAAGAGACAAACCTCTTTCTAAAACTGAAAATCAGTAAAAAAAAATAAAAAATAAAAATAAAAAATTTAACATCAAGCCTGCAGTCTTGCCAAGAGCAGAATGAAGTCCTCCCGAATGTGATTTGCATGTTTTACAGTTCTTATGTTTTGACTATCATAAATGAAACTATAATAAGAGTAGATCCTCTAAGGAATAACATATCCTCTTTTCTCTAGTCTTCCCACTTTTAATGTAACATGCTGAAAAATGACTTATACAAAGGTAATTCTTGGGGACCAATAAATCACCACTTTGAGGTTTATGTACACATACATGAATGTGTGCCTTATTTTAGGAAACAATGACAAAGGATTTAAATTTCTAACATTGCTGATATTTGAGTTCACTGAAGTCTTACACATTAATCTTGGCCTAGGTTCAGAAATTACATCATACGATTTTTCCAATTCATAGAGAAATCACAATAAACTGCAAGGGCCTCGGATTAGAATTCACTGTGTTCCTGACAGAGCATATTTTAAACATTAGCTTTACTTGCTTATCAAAACTCCTTTTCAACAAATTCATAAAATGAAGCAAAGCTGGGCATCCAAACCTTCTAGGAGCCCTTCTCTTAGCTCATCGATTTCCTCTCCCTGCCCATGCCATGGCAGTACTCCAGTAAGGACAGCAAATAGCACCATGAATTAGTACCTCACTCAGAACTGAAAGCTGAAGCCACCAGTACTTTTTATCTTCCTTGACAACATCACACCCATGAGTCCACAGTATTCCAGAAATCAAAAGTGTTATTAACCTCATGTAAAACATTTCAGGTTCTGAGGCTAGAAAGATAGCTCAGTGGTTAAGAACATCTGCAGCAATTGCAGAGGATCAGTGTTCAGTTCCCAGAACTCACAGAGTAACTATCATCTGTAACTCCAGTTCCAAGGGACTCAATGCCCTCCTCTGGTTTCTGTAAGCAACAGGCCTACATGTGGTACATTTCTGTGTATGAAGGGAAAACATTCATCCATATATAACAAAACCTTTTAAAAAGAAGTTTGAGGTCCACTGTAATACAAAAGTACTACTGAGGAAAGAACCAACTGGCTTTTGTATCCTGATGTAGAAATTGAAGTAGATGTCCTTCTCCATTATGCATTGGGAACTTTCTGCAGTCTCTATAGCAGCTGCATTTATGTTGTGGCTAATATATGTCACTCCCTACACATGCCAGGCCTTTTTTGTCCCTCTTAGCTGCATACCAAATATGACCTTTCTCAATCTTCTGACCCGCTATCAGAGAAGCAAAACTAAATTTGGTAAAACCACCACAAAGGCCAAGTGTAAATTACCTTTCAGACCTCAATTGTGGGAGCTATTCAATAAGTACTGGGACACGTACACTGTAAAATGCTGCAAACAGAAACAGTGGGCAAGGCTGGATGCCTCACCAGAGAAACATAATGATGAATTCCAATGTGAATGGGAAATCAAGAACTATTTGCATATGTTACGATGACTATTCAATAGCTGACTAGATTATATCTTGATATTTAAAAAAATTCTAGATATTTCTCAGCTTAGTTACAGAAGTTCTGCAGAACTGAAATAGTTACCACAGCAAATGGCTTCTGGGCATTTACCGATTTCCCTATAATATAAAGTAAGCCTAGACAGAGGCTTACACCATTCATTTCATTATTTCCCATGGTCTGAAGAAACTGCCCTCTTGAGAGACACATGGCTAGATCTGGAGCAACCAGAATGGCTTCTGTGAAGGTTGCAGATCATGGTGGGAATGGTGGGTGTGTCTAAAGGCTGAAGAATTACAGCAATTGCCTTAGTTACTTTTCTATGCTGTGCTAAAATACAATGACCAAGGAGACTTATACAAGAAAACATTTAATTTCGACTTTAATTGGGTTTCAGAGAGTTAGAGTTCATGATGGTGGAGCAACAACATGGCTGCAAACCCCTGAGAGCTTACATTCTGATCAGCAAGTAGGAGTCAGAGAGAGGTAACTAGAAATGATGTGGGCGTCTGAGATCTCCAAACCTGCCCCAAATGACACATCCTGTCAGACAAGGCACTTCCTACTCCTCCTCAAACAGTCCCACCAACTGAGGACCAAGTATTCAAATATATGAGACCATGGGTGAGCTCACGAAAACCACAACAGCAATTACCATAATTCTATTTTTTATCATTATCATTTAGAAAACATCTAAACAGGTAAATGAAACAACATGTGTCTCTTTCCACAACCAAAATGCTAGAGCCAGGAGTGCATGTTACCGTTTGTAGAGCAATGGATTTCTCTGTGAGCTCTGTTAATCAATAATAATTTTCCTCTGTAGGATAAGCATTTTAAGAAAACAACTGTTGTGCTTGCTCATGTGATTAAAGTCCATTCCCACAGTAAACAGGGGTGTTACTACTCCAAGGCAAAGAGATTATCTGTAGTGTATTTACTACTGTATATAATTAAGCCTCAACTGTTTATCTATTGGGACTAACTTTCTTTTTTTTTTGTGCAAAACTTATCTTTTAAGTAAAACTTCAACTTTATTGAACAAAGGAATAAAGGGGGTTCTCAAGTTTTCGCAGCATGGTTATTTTTTAAGCCATCGGATCCATGACAGTACGTATCAACATAAGATGTTTGTCTATTTTTTTCATTTGTATTTTAATTTTATATTCATAAATATACTTAAATCAATTAGTGCATGGTAACACATGGCTTACATGTTGCTTAAGCTGGTAATAATGGATAACAGCTCTACAGTAACTTGCAAGTTCATATACAAATTTGAATTTTATGCAAAAATTTTGCTTTTATTTTTTACATTACTAATGTCAGTCACAGATAGACAAAGACTTTTGTTTTCTATTTCCCAGCCAGAACAAAAATCTGTGGTATAACATTTTCATTATGTAAGACTTCCTTTTTTACATTTCAGTAAAAATGCCATAAAGCCTTTTCTGAAACAAAATGTCTGGGAGACTAATGAAGGAAAAAGTTAATAAGCTTATGTATTTAAATCAAATCCTCCAGTAAGAAATGGAGAATCTGCTGTCTTTACTTAGAAGGCTGTGTAAATAGTTATCTGTCAAATCTACATACTCACATGAACAAATATGTGCAGTTCAACAACATTCCCTTACTGGAAACATGAGCATTCCACATCACAGTTGGGACTAACTTTCTAACAGTACTTTCAATTGGTTCTTTTCTGTGTCCACACATTGCTTAAGAATGTGGTATCCTTTGTAATATCTACACTGTGTAAGGTCCTCATTTAGGTAGAGATTTGTCATTCTTTCAACTGTTATTGTCCCATTGTGTGGTCACTAAATGATCGAGATTGTAACTGAGACAGTTTTCATTCTTTCAATTATTATGTCCCACTGTGCTGTCAGGTAATATAGATTATAACTGAGACAGCTGCCACTATTTCAACTGTTATGTCCCATTATATGGACACTGAATGATCTAGATTATAACCGAGGAACTTGATTGAAAGCATTCTGCCTTTCGGTCAGTTCTTTCATAAATTCCTATGTTATGATGTGAAGAGCATGTACAGTATGGTACTACAGGAAAGTATAGACAGCATGTAAGAACCTGAGTATCCTCTCTACAGTCTACAGCTCACATGCAGGCAGCATACATCAGGATAGATATTTAGTCCATCTTTTCTGTGTATCACTTTCACCTTCTGTCCTCTGGTTCCTGTTGAAGTAAGCCTGAGATCCAGACCCCAACCTCTATGCTCTCTACAATCCACAGGGACCAGATACTGCACCGTGAAGTTCCATGGCTTCCCCTCCTGTCTGTTTCAATGCTCAGCTCCCCATACCTTCCAATCCACATGGACCAAGAAATATGTTCCATCTACTTGTTACCTTCTCTTTGCCTCCTCTTAATCAAACTGGCAGAAAGGAAAGCACACTGCAATGGCATCAAGCAGAGCTGTAAAATGAGAAGGAGGCAGTGGAGGGCATGCTCTTCACTAACCTTTCAAGTCCAAAGACACAGATTCAATATAAATCAAACGCCAGAGTTCAGTGGTAACATCCAAAGCCCTAGGAGGTGTGCAACCTATCATAAAATTCTTACACTGGAAAGCTGAAAAACAAAGTTGACAGGAGCAATGCAGACACTGGTCATCACTACCAAGAGGCTGGTCCAGACTGTGAAAGTTAACAGTCTTTAAATCTGGTGTCTTACTATGTTCACATATCAGCTGAAACAGAAGCACTAGTTGAAAATGTTTAGAGATGGAGAAAAAAAAAAACACAAAACGCAAGATGCAGGAACTAGAATATTTTAGTACATATATTTTCTTCTGTGCCTTATTAAAACTCTAGAAAATTGAAATTATAAAAAACAAGACCCAGTGCTCAGTGTTTAAGAGCACTGACTGCTCTGCCAGAAGTCCCGAGTTCAATTCCCAGCAACCACATGGTGGCTCACAGCCATCTGTAATGGGATCTGATGCCCTCTTCTGGTGTGTCTGAAGATAACTACAAAATACTCAAATACATTAAAAAAAACAAAAACAAACAACAACAACAAACAAACACACAAGCAAACAAACAGGAGACCTAAGCTGAGCAATTACAGTGCTATCTCCTCTTCTCATGGCTATCGTTCCTCAAAGGAAAATTGGGCAGGTTTATAAAACAGTCTAAATCATTAGAGAGATGTATTCCTTTAAAACCACATTGAAAGAACTGTTTTTAAAGAAGTAAACTTGGAAAGCAGGCTTTCAGATGTTACTTATTCATACTGTAGTGAGAATTTATCTTCCATAGCTAAGTAATGAATCAGAGCAAGAGTATTAAGTCCAGCTTGGAGGTGACATTCGCTGTTTAATAATTATCTAGCACCATCTTTTCACAGGCTATTTAAGTGGTTGGTCTTCATTTCACAGTCCCATTATCCTTAGGCAGCCAGTCTGATACTATGTCCTTCTGACCCTTAAACTGAATCTTTCAAATTTTAGTAGACCACAGACTATAGATGAGATGATTCTAATAAAATATCTATTAATTGTTTAAGTCATAGAAAGTAGCTACATCAAAGCTCACTGTTGACAGACTCTTAAAGAGAGGACAGACATAAGAGAAGCTTGTGAACTGTCCTATATTCCCAATAAGAACACAAGCAAGACCTAGAAATCAGTAGCTGAAATGCATCTTTATTCATTTGGAGAGAGGAAAAGTAAGCTCGAGAGTATACCAGACCTATGACACCTTTTTCACTTAAAGAGCAATATACAAAATAGATATGCTATGAAAATACCAGAGACCCACATTTCCAAATCTGATGCAAGTCTAGACAAATGGCCACACTGAACGTGATTCCATGCATGCAGAGTGCAGACAGAAAGTGGCCCTACAGCCGTCAGAAGTGCAGGGCGGGTGGACTGAGGGCTACTGAGTACATGGAGCTTTTAGAGGTGAAAATATTCTAAAGTCATATAGCGAGGATGATTTCAAAGGCTATGGATCGTACACCTTTCAAGAGTGAAGGCACGTGAGTCATATCTTAAAACTGCTACTAAAGGTGAATTTAAATGGACAACCCATAGGATTCACAACATCAAGGACCTAGGATCTGCTATGCCCAGAGCTCTGCTTGTCTTTGAAGCCCGTGTACCTTGGCAAGGCGGCTCATCTGATCTTCTGAGAGCGTGCTGCTTGTTCTGCCGGGAGTTCGTGTGGGTTCAGAGCCATCTGCCTCCACGTTAGGCCAGACTTTCAAGTCATGCATTCCTTGGCGAAACATTCTACAAGAAAAAAAGATCGGAGCAGAAGTGAACTAAGGCAGTACATCATAAAGGAATATGTGTCACGCATGCTTGCTAGGCTCTGACCCCACGGTTTGGGCAACAATGAGCTAAGCTGCTAAAACCACAAACCTGTCCAGGCCACTCGTTTCTCCCTTAGGGAATGAGAGATGTCTATAGAAATGATCTACAACCCAATGTACATGTTATCACTCTTAAAGGAACTCCTTGCTGGGCAGAGTTAGAATAGTATGCACCTCTTTCTTACACAGTTCTAGTGGCAAACCAAGGTAAAATTCAGAGTATTAAGTGGACAGTCACTACAGAAACTCGGGTGACTGCAAGGCAGCTAGACATGGGCAAGTCTCATTTCAGAACAGATGACCTCCCCACAGTCACACCAATAAGAGACTCATTTCAGTTAGCTCGCCAGTCTACGTAAACCAGCACCTCCTGATAAAATGAGGCCACGATCAAGGCAGCAATGCACATAAATAGCTGGAAAGCACAGGCGGGCCCAGCGACGCTCCTACACCTTCCTTCTCAGAAGAGTGCCAACTCAACGAGGCCAATCAAAAGGGACCCCTGTGAGTATCACTGTTGTTCTGAGGAAAATGGTGTCTGCTGTTTGGAGAACAGCACTCAACAACCACTTCAGCAGATCTGTTAGAATAGCAGACACTGCATTTCTAGCCAACAGAATAATCCCACAATTACAGGATGGAAATCAAAACTGTTTGTTACATAATTTGTCTGTAAGCCTGTCTGGGTCTGGGTAACAGTTGTAGCACCTACAGCATGTGTGGCTGTCATCGTGAATAAATACTATGACTCCTTGGTTATATCAGTTTTCTCATTATTAAAAATATTATATTTTCTTAAAGGTTATTACAAAAACACACATAAACAACCTCTTGTAAGGTTTTCGTTCTTTTAAAATCAAATAAATCAGACAGCATAGACGCAGGAGGATTACAGATTCTAGACAAACACAGACAATCTAACGAGACCTTGTCTCAAATAAAACAAAACAGAGCAATCTTAGAGCAGCTTCTAAGGAACTGGCGATAGTGAGGTAACTAACATCACTCTTAAAAATGTGCGTTCACACATACACTTCACAAAAGGACACGGCATCCCTTCCATCTACCTCTCCACTCCTCAGTGAGTACTCTGGCTGAAGTGAACTAAACACAAACGGCCAGAGATGGCAGGAAGTCAGCTTACTAAATGATTTATGCAACTTAAGTCCATCTAGAGATGTCTGGAGTACTAGTGATGATCAAGTGATCACACCCCTTTCTCTAGACACTAATGGCAACGTGCCAAAAATTACACAGGCCCCAGGTAGTGAGGCAGGCAATGTGCAGAGCCTTGCATCCACTTGGGAAATTAAGGCAAACAGATGACACAGAAGAACAGTACAGCAGGCCCTCTTTCAGCTCCATCAGAGGCCTGATACCAGCTGCCACTGCAGCTCTGGCTGGCAGGGCCATGCCACTATGGCAGCCACTGCCATGATGTCAGAATTCACACAAACCTGCACATCACCTGTCATTTGTCTATGGTTCTACCAATTCAAGTAATGACCAACAAGCTCTTAAGCTACTTAGAAATCTCCAGAGCTAGATGTTCAAATTAAAGAGTGTTTGCTGTGGCAGAGCTAGTGTATAAAAGCAGTCTCTGAATTATTCATTAGAATCTCTAAGACGTTCTCCCTCATATTGACTCACATATACAAAACAGATGTTGGCAAAGAGCACAACTTGGCAGTCACTGTATCAACTTCCAGTATTAGAAGCTTTGAGGGTCACTTTTACAGGCTACTCTAGTAAGTGCATACCAGTACTGTTTGGAAGAGGCCACTGATGACACTCTACTGCTAAAGAAACATCAGAGAAAACTACGGCCCCAGCAGTGTTTCCCCAAATCACAGAACTGTAGTGGCACAGGCCATGGATAAACAGCATGGACACATTTTTCCAAGCTTTAAACATCTTTAGTTCATTTCCAGCAAACAAATTTAACTCCTAATTAGTACTACCAACTTCTTGGAGATCAATGTGATTTAATTTATCCTTCAGGCACACTTTCCACCTCCTTTGAAGGGGAAGCAAAGAAAGTTTCAATGAGCTACACAAAGAATTACAGACATGCTTTGCCTGATCCTCCGCTCCACGGACCCTCCCCTAATCCCAGATCTAGCCCAGGTCAAACATCCAGTGTCCTATACTCTCCAGCCATCTCTCAGGACCCACCTATCCTACCCACAACCTCCAGGCCCATCCCACACAAATTTAGCCACTGCCCCCAGCAGAAGCCATGGGGTTAGGCCGCTGGCTGGCTTGCTCCTCCTGGCACATTGCTCAGTCTATTTTGTGACAGCTCAGGCTCACCTGCCCTGGGCTGGCACCATCTACAGTGAGCCAACACAGGAACTATTGGTAAATAAAATATTCCCTAGGCTTATGAAATGTACTTAGATAATCACCATAAGCCATGAAGTAGATATGATTTCATTTACAGGAGAAGAAACAGAGACTATTCACTATCTTCCCCTAGGAGACCAGATACTGAAAAAAGAAAAAGATCTTATCCAGGTAACTATCTTGACCCTCCCTCCCTCACACTACCTTACTATGTTGCTTTTCTTAGGTTCAGCATATAATGACAGAATTCTTTTAAATTATCAGAGAAGATGGATTATGTAAAGGAATTGAGCCATGTATAACAGACAAGCTTTTGTGGTTAAAGTTAATACATAATGAATAACTCTGTCCACAAAAGTTTATAGATTTAAATATAGAGGAATAAAAGTGTAATGAAGAAATGCTTCCATAAATCCAATCTAGTGTGTATATGTGTATGTGCGTACATGTGTACACACGTATGTAGGTACATATATATATATATATATATATATAT